>NW_015642819.1:945523-949371 GCF_001515625.1 Sinocyclocheilus rhinocerous
AGAAAATGACTACATTTTAACTGCTATAAGAAACACACATTAACTCATTTGAGCGTAGTAATTCGTAACCTACTAGCTTACATTTGATTTACTTATTACTATAGTTTACTTACAGTTACTGCTATCATAAAAATACAATTTATGTGCAGGTTTAAAATTCTACAACAGACACATTTAATGTCCAAAAACAATTTTTTTAGCAAAATGTATATTTTACTCCGAATTATTGCGCTCCTATTCGATTGCGCTCTGTCTGTTTTAGTGTGCATGTGCGCAGCAGCGCTCGTTGCTCTCGCGTGCCTCGCCCACCCCTGACAGCAAAATGGACATGTTTGCATGACTTTATAACATTTACAGATAGAAAATATACCTGTGACATGTCAGTTATGCACTGAGGAAAGCACAACGTCTCAAATGCATTAAACAGCACAGATATATTTACTGTTTGTCATGGTGGATCGATTTGATCCATGATCGACATTAAGGTCTGCTTAAGAATAAGCGTGCACAAATTAGTGAGATTGTGTGAATTTAATTTGTCGTTAATGGAACAGCTTTAGCCCCGATTGATTTGTTAGGTTATTTCAAGTCAGCTTTTGGACTTTAATCCCTGTTTTTCCTCTGCCGGGTCTCCGTGGTGTTGTGATGCGACATATTCACGCAGCAGCAGCGGTGATGAGAGAGCGTGCTTGAGAAACAGTTTAGAGAGGAGGAATCAATCTACATATAAAATATTGGTCACAGATTATTGGTCACTTTCTAAATAATAAAAGTATAGCACGTCCACTAGTAATTATATATAAATAAATCAGTTTTTATATGTAGAAAAATATGTTAGAAACGATGCATCGCAATATAAATGACAACTTGTAGCCGATGCACACTTTTTAAACCGATGCATCGCATCGTTAACTTTTTATGCCGATGCACCGAGCGAATCGGGTAATCTGCCCATCACTACAGTCTAGTAGTCTATAGGGCTAGTTAATTCATTCTAACAGGATCACACTCAAATGAGTCTGCAGCACATTCTAAATGCGTCAGCGGTTTATTGACAGTTGGAGGTTGTGATTAAATGGGAATGGATCTAAACACCAACAATCATCTCCTGTTCTATCCTCTACTTTGTTTCAATTTGAACCGAGTGCCCTTATTTGAGAGCCAGTCATGCATGCCGTGCCTGGCAGCCGTGCTCCACTTCTCCCCTGTGACCTAAGGAATATTGTCTCTGATCACATGCATGTTTTTAATTCCATTTATCAGACTTGACGTTTTGGGCGGCAGAGTTGTCTGAAAGCTTTGATCTCGGTTTGACGGATTAGGACATGGTTTCGGAGTCAGGTGGAGTATAGAGATTGGGAAGAAGGGACTGAGGAGAAGATGATTTTGTACCGCCATTCTTCTGTGGCCACGGTCCAGAGTGAGAACTGAAGTATCCTATTTGTGAACAATAGAAAAAAGGGGTCCTATAAAGGCAACAAGTCAAGGAGTGTTAAATAAATGAGACTGGATGATCAAAGGCTTTAGACTGTATATTCCCTTCAGACCAAACAGAAATCCTTCTTTGTTTAACAAAAGAAAAGCAGGTGGTCATATAAAAGCTGTGTATGAAAGGTTAATGTGAGCTTTTTCTTGCAGCGGACTCTACCGGAACACATTCTTTGTACACAACTTTTAAAGACTATGAGATCATGTTCCATGTGTCTACAATGCTGCCCTACACGCCCAATAACAAACAGCAGGTAAGCTGTCCAAAGACAAACACCGTTGCAAAAGTTGATCTTTTTACCTTCATTGTTAAACTATTACATACACCACCGTTTAAATGTTTGTGGTCGGAAGGGTTTTTTAGGAGTAATTAATACTTTTATTCAGCAAGAAGTCATTAAAGCGTTCAATTTAAATGCAGTTTAAATTGACATTGAAGCGACAGCAAATACATTTCTTTCCAGTATATTTTTATTTCAAAAGTTTTTTTAACTTGCTGCTTTTTAAAAATTTTAAACAATTGTACCTACTCCAGACTTTTGAGCAATAGTGTATACTGATTTATGTTGTTTGTGCTTTATAGCTGTTAAGGAAAAGACACATTGGAAACGACATCGTCACAATCGTGTTTCAAGAGCCCGGAGCAAAGCCCTTTAGCCCCAAGAACATCCGATCACACTTTCAGCATGTCTTTGTGGTTGTACGAGCGCACAACCCATGCTCCGAAAACACCTGCTACGGGTGAGTAAATTGGACTTTTATTTAGCTGCAAAAATTCACACTTTAAATTCTAAGTGGATTTTTGAATTTATTGTAATTGGTAATGGTGCATTTTGCGTCAACACCACACACGATGACTTTCAGTCTGTGGTAGCAGCAGTGCTCAACATTGTACGATACAGTGAAACCAATGTAGACTAGTGTTGTATTGAGTCAGTTGAAGAGACTCGGGGTGTATTCACACCTGTCTTGTTTGGTTAGACTCAAGTTCGTTTCCCCCCTCTCTTTTGGTCAGCTGAAAAGGTGGTCTCGGTCCGGTTCCAAACGAACTCTGGTACGGTTGAGAATTTCTGTCCAATGAATGGATGACCTTAGCACACGTGTGGTTTTGTTTACAATTTCTTGTTCACTTACAAAAAGGGCATTGTGAAAGCGAACCACACCAAACAAAAAAAATCAACATTGTATTTGGTCCGGACCAAAGCAAGTGAACTAGCTGACTTTCCTGGTGTGAATACACCCTCAGACAAATCATTCTACAGAATCATTTACTGAATAGATCAGTTACTGAATTAACATCGGACTCTCTTACTGAACCGTAACTTTCAATCATTTCTGACTCTAAACTGAGACCTGCTGTGTGTACTTAACCCTCTATGGACCACATTATGAAATGAGGTTTGTGATATGTCCCATGAGACATTGATGAGTGGAATTTGTATTCCTGTGTTGATGAATTTTCTTTTGAAACAGGAAATTTGGGTGGGACATTGAACTCATTCTTTTTAGGCTATAATTGCATCACACCATGAACATGATTGGTTTGTAGATGTTGGTGTTATTGTATTGGGACATTTTCATTCCCAAGAGCATTTAATTGGACACAAAACTGTGTAATAATCAATATTTTTGGTCTGTTTTTCTGGAATAGAAAAACTGTAAATTGTAAATGCATTTTTCTGCTGAATTGCCTTTTAGTTGTCTGAGCTGGTAGACTTGAACTAAAAGCCACAATTTTGATTGCATGACTGGTTGTTCATAACACTTGTAGCGTAGTTGAAAGGTTTTAAAGAAATTAATACTTTTATTCAAGTACACACTAAATTTATTAAAAGTGGCAGTTAAAGACATTTGTTACAAAAGGTTTCAAATACTGCTGTTTTTTTTTAAACTTTGTATTAATTTATTTTAAATGATAATCATATTTAACAATATTACAGTTTTACTGTTTTTTTTTTTGGTTCAAATAAATGCAGCCCTGGTGAGCATAAGAGACTTCTTTCATAAACATTAAAAAAAATCTTACAGACCTTAAAGGGTTAGTTCACCCAAAAATGAAAATTAGCCCATAAATTACTCACCCTCAAGTCATCCTAGGTGTATATGACTTTCTTCTTTCAGACGAATCCAGTCGGAGTTATATAAAAAATTGTCTTTGATCTTTCAAGCTGTTTAATGGCACTCAGCGGGTGTTGCATGCATCAGTCCAAAAGAAGTGAAATAAAAAGAGCCCATCCATAAAAAAAAGTGTCTCACACAGCTCCGGGGGGTGAACAAAGGCCTCCTGTAGCGAATCAATGCGTTTTTGTAAGAACAATATCCATATTCAAAAAGTAATAATCACTTTAATCTAGCTTGCG
>NW_015642819.1:950685-959225 GCF_001515625.1 Sinocyclocheilus rhinocerous
TCACTTCTGAGCGGCGCATGCGCAAACGCTGACCTCATACGTCATCCGCCCGGAACTGCTTCTGTGTACAATTGTTGGCGCAAGCTAGATTAAAGTGATTATTACGTTTTGAACATGGATATTTTTCTTATAAAAACGCATCGATTCGCTACAGAAGGCCTTTGTTCACCCCCGGAGCCGTGTGAGACACTTTTTTTAATGGATGGGCGCTTTTTATTTAACTTCTTTTGGACTGATGCATGCAACACCCGCTGAGTGGCATTAAACAGCTTGAAAGATCAAAGACCATTTTTAATATAACTCCGACTGGATTCGTCTGAAAGAAGAAAGTCATATACACCTAGGATGAATTGAGGGCGAGTAATTTATGGGCTAATTTTCATTTTTGGGTGAACTAACCCTTTAAGCTTTTGAACAGTAGTGTACATTTCAATGTGTTCATATTTTAATATTTTTTTAAATATAAAAGAGTCATTTTCAATTAAAAATATCGGCCAATTAATTTAAAACCAGCTTTTCCCCATCTTGTTGTATCGCCAGATTCCATTATCAGTCAGCCTGATTGTAGTGGTGTTGTTTTTGGTTTTATTTTTGGAGAAATGGATTTTCTTCCTGCCCATGGTGGGTTATGTTCTTGCTTGATATCCTCTGGCCAGCTTATTATTCTTGTCGTACAGCACATTACCCAAGAGAGCGCTGCTCTTAACCACTTCAAATGAGCTAGGCCCACTTAATTTCCTTCACGCCTACTGGGGGCTGTTTATCAGTAGGATTTGTTGATCGTTGCATTGCTTGCAGTCCAACCTCGAAAGTGCTACTATGAGTCAAACAAAAGACAAAATGTGTGCTTATGTGAACCAAACGGGCAACAAATATTAAGCTGATTATTGATATCGTCATTGTGACTTACTCCCTTAATCTTTCACTCACATACTCGCTCGCTCCCTCTCTCCCTTGCTTGCTTTCTGTTTTGCCTCATGAAACTAATAGAGGTTTTAATTGCTCATGGGCCTCATTGTGTGTCGTCTTAATTATACCCAGTAGGGAGCCTCATCGCTGTTCAGCTCTGAAAGTACAGAAGTTACAAAGGCCCATCCTGACCGAACTTCTCTGGAACAATAAGCTAAACGGAGCACACAACAAATGAGAGGGCTGCATGCACACCTTTGCCAACTGTCCTCTCATGAGAGCGGCTTTATTGGGGGCCTGTCGCTTAAACCCGACAACCCTGCTCCTCCTTCCCTGACGGACTCCCTCCCTCCCGTAGCCCCTTCATCCGCACAGTGAATTCTTCTCGTGAGCTTGAATTTTCCTCAGCTGTGGCCACTCTTGCCATATTAACCTGTTTTGACCGTATAGACAAGAATTAGAATGGAAGTCAGGAAGTGGAGCAGGTGGGTTTAGCGGGTCTCGGGTTTTCATTTGTGAGCGTGTAGCGTGGCTGTTTAATCATGTAAAGGTGAAACACAGGTAAGAAGAGTGATTAAAGGTGTTTATGGGAGAGCGTTAATAATTTATATGCCCTCCTGTTGTTTTATTGGCTGCTGTTGGGTGTACTGAAGTGGTTAACACTGTTCACTGGAGCCCTATCATTTTGGCAGACAACCTCTCAGCCACCAGTGAAATGGCAAGGTAGATGGTAATGTTGTACAAAGTGGAAGCTGTTAATGCTTTTTTGCAAACAGTCTATACAGAAGCATTTTCCTGCATCGCTATTGCGACGCCGCTGATTCTACAGTGTCACAGAAAAAGCAATTACGGTTTTGTGAGGTTGCAGTCTGAATTAAATCTGATGGAATCTGCAGACTTTTGCAATTTTAGCCGTAAAATCAGAAAATAGATTTAAACATGGTGAAATGTGTTCAATCTCTTTTTGGTAGCTCAAAACATTTTTGAAGTAGCTGAAATATTTCATAAACTTTTATAGAGTTTTATGAATGACTGGTCTTATAATTCTATGGACATTTGCTACAGGTTCCTTGTTGGACTGACAATAATAAAGATTGGAATCTCTGAAATGAGACAAAATCAACACAAAGATTTTATTTAATATTACTTCCCATTGCATCATCTTTGCAGTGTAGTTCAATTCATGAAAAATTGGTGAAAAAGACCCTAAAACATATTGTGAATCAAGCAAATTTCTCTCAAGAGTACAGTACTATTCAAGTTACTTTTTTAAAAGAAATTAATACTTTTTATTCAGCAAGGATGCATTAAAATGATCAAAAGTGACATTTAAATATTTAGTGACAGTAAAGGCATTTTACAATGTTACAAAAGACTTCAAGTTTAAATTAATAGTGTAATAAGAAATGTATCATAACTCCAAATCAGCATATTAAAATGATTTCTGAAGGAGTGATGGCTGCTAAAAATTCTGCTTTAAATTACTGTTTTTAAATATATTAAATAGCAAACAGTATTTTACTTAAAGAAATGATCACGTTACAGTAAATCTTTTATTATTATTATTATTTTTTTTTAGAAAACACAGTATTGTTTACAAAAACCTTGAATGTTATACCGGAAATTAGTGTATCAAGATTGGGTTTGTCCTTTGAACAAGTTTACAGTATGTGAGAACTCTGCTCTGTGTATGCGGTACTTGTACACCTGTGTATTTCTGAGTGGGTCAGGGTATTATTTGCTTGTGTGGAGGTTCTTTGGTTCCTTGCTGTGGGCAGTGGATGCTCCACCAACCCACACGCTGTGTATTTTTACTTCAGATATGTAATCCAGTTTGCCTCTCCACCTAAGCCAAGGGGGTCGGCTACAACAATAAAGTCAGCCCGCTTGCTGTTAGTCACTGAATAACCGCTCAATGCCTAGAAGTGGATTATGTTTGGATGGAATGTGCACTACTCTATTCTGGCTTTTAAAAAATGTTGATGACTGATATTGTCCACACTATCATACAAAGTTTGTTTTTTGTATGCCATTGGTGAAGCACAACTGTGGGTGTTTGGCCTGCTTTATGCTTAAACAATATAATGCAGAGATTTAAAATAATAGAGCAATTGCAAAAAAAGTTTTGTAGGTTTTACTACTATGATAAGTTGGTTACCACTTGGCTATACCTTGTTTTTTTTTGGAACCGAACCATGGTAATGCCATCCTGTTCACAGATGAGATGTGAAAATGTGTGACAAAAATGGGCTCTGTCAATTATGGAAAACACACATCCCATTAACACTTGCAGCAGTTTAACACTTCCATTTGCTTACACTAACAACTCTTTACTCACCGCTTGTGAATAACATGCATTAAAAAAGTTATTTCAATGTTTGTTAGATTGGAGAGATTTAAAATATGCAGTTACAAAAAAAAGTATCATGATGTTTGTTATAGGGTGTTTCATGGTAATACCATTATATTCTTTTGAAATAACTGGTATTATCAGGTAAATACCATGATATATAATTATGATCATCATTAATTACCATAGCGTGCATAAAGGACCTGTGTAATAGTTTTTATCGGTCACAAGGGTGATTAATTTATGGCTCGATTATTGTGAAAATCAGGCCAGCAAACTTCTGGTTACCAGTCTCAGTCTTCACCAAGTCTGTGTTATTTATCCCTGCAGGCGAAGAAAGAGAAACAATATTACTGAATTAGATATCAACCAGTTATTTATCTCAGTCCGTACTTCAGCAAGCTGCTGGTACTGCGGGAGAGAAGTTTATGTTGTAATGAATTTGCAAGCTCATTTTTCTAACACACGTACATGTTTCCCCTCAGTGTTTTTACAGATGAGTCCCACGCACAGACAGCAGTACTTTCTTTGCCCCCCCTATCTCTCTCTATCTCTCTCTCTCTCTCTCTCTCTCACCAACTTCTGGGCCTTGCTGTTCTTTGTCTTCCTCCTCCAGTATCACTTTAGATTGAGGTAGTGGTTCTCTTCGGTCCAACCTCATTACTGCTATGCCTGGCTAGTTGCATACGAGTTCCAAGCATACCAGACAGAGCAGGAAGCTTTAGATGTCCATGCCAGAGGCTTAATGAAAAGAAAAAATGGGGGGGAGATGAAGCAAGTGAGGTAGAGAAGAAAGGTTTGAGATGGAATTGAATTCAAAATGTTTTTCTGTAGCATATGAGGGGTCCGTCCAAGTTTACTAGCACTGTGTGTAGTAGTCAACAGCATAATACCCATCCATGCTGTTTTGATAATTTCCTCCTATTCCCATTTGGCAAAGTATTTGATGTCCCAACTGCTACACTTCACACTTTGACTCTTAGTTTCATCATTTCCATAGCAGCCACATTGTCTTTGGAATGAATTTCGTTCATGCATAAACAAGAGGGCCTTTAGGGAAGTTTGAGGATGGTTTAGCAATTATCTTGAGCATGTGATGAGCAATTTGTCTCATTGTTTGAAATCTTCTCTCTTGTTTCCCCTCCATTATCTCCACCCCCTCATTCACAGCGTGGCAGTGGCTCGCTCACGAGATGTACCTGCCTTTGGACCGCCTATTCCCGAGGATGCTACATTCCCGAAGTCCACCGTCTTTCGAGATTTCCTGTTAGCCAAGGTCATCAATGCTGAAAATGCAGCCCACAAGTCGGACAAGTTCCGCGCCATGGCCACTCGGACGCGACAGGAGTACTTGAGGGACCTGGCCGAACGGCATGTTACAAGCACGCCTATCGATCCTTCGGGCAAATTTCCTTTTATTTCTCTGGCCCACAAGCGTAAGGAAAAGACCCGGCCATATTTTAACGCAGAGCTGCGTAGCCCAGGGGCCATCACCTGGCCTGTTTACGCCGAGGACCACGGAGCCGGAGGAGAACTGGAGGCCCTGCTGGCCATTTCAAATGACTTTCTAGTGCTGGTGGACCCAGAAGCCAAGGCTGTTGTCTTCAACTGCGCTGTCCGAGATGTCATTGGTTGGACGCTGGGAAGCCCTGCTTCCATGAAGATCTACTATGAACGTGGAGAGAGCATCTCCCTGCGCTCCATCAATAACAACACAGAAGACTTCCGCGAGGTTATCAAACGTTTAGAGGTAAGTTTGGAGTTGCATGACAGTATCATGACAGATGGCTTTTTTTTTTTAATTTAAAGGAATTTTTTCCCTGAAAGTTTTCAGTCACATGTACAGAACATGGACCTGAGATCTCGTTTTTTTGGTTCTTAATCTTTTTCGGTTTATACCCACGTGGATTTATAACTATCAAGCTTTCACACAAGCTTAAAGCAGTTTTCTATGGCTGTGCTGTGTATGATTCATTGTGTGAATTAATGGTGTTTAAGAGAGCCTTTGCATAACTGTGCAGTGGCTTGAATGTACTTCTGATTTGGCCCCCTGCCCATTATGTCACTCTTGAAGTGCAGGAGCTGTTGCCATGGTAACTAGTACTCTGCGAACTGAATGCTCATAATCTCAATCACAGTCATGAAACATGTTAGCAGAGCTTTCTTTATACATTGAGGGTAAAAAAGCCTTGATCCTGATTTGCAGTAGGGTATAATAGCTTATGATATACATTTTCAATCCACTGTGCATTTTTGACAAGATCTTGCATCCTTAATAGAGGAAATCTGTTTCTAAATTGCATAAAATTGCTTTAGAAACCAGAAACATTTTCAGACATGTCATATCAATCTTTTGTCACTCATTTCTCTCAGCACCTCACTAAAGGCTGTGAGACATCTGAGATGACCTTGCGGAGGAATGGCCTGGGCCAGCTTGGTTTTCACGTTAATTACGAAGGCATCGTGGCAGAGGTGGAGCCGTATGGCTATGCCTGGCAAGCGGGGCTAAGGCAAGGCAGCCGGTTGGTAGAAATTTGCAAGGTGGCTGTGGCAACACTTTCACACGAGCAAATGATAGACCTGCTCCGCACCTCAGTAACTGTGAAAGTTGTCATCATACCACCCCATGAGGATGCCACTCCTCGCAGGTAGGTCTAAGTATCAGTTAAAGTTTTGATTCATTATTTCTTGAGTGAATCCTGGTAAATAAGTAGGCAGTAATTATTTTTGTCAGGTAGAAAAGTAAACCACTCATTCCAAGTTTTGCAATAAGACAATAATGAAAAACATTGCACCTTTGTGCCCACACATGCAAACCAAAATAGAAGAGATCTGCCTTTCCAGTCTAGGCTTGCCTGCAGGCACCGTGCCAACTTGAAGGTTATAATGATCAGGGTCTAAACTACAAATAATAACCAGATTTTTATTTGCATTAACTGTGTTCTTTTTTACAGTTTGGTGGTTCATTATTATTATTTTTCGAATCCCTCCCTTTTCCATTTTTGACAGTTTGTGTTTTTGTCCAAATTAAAACTGACACTCTTCTATATGTGGGTTTAAAACTGCCTTGAGCCACAAAAGAGGTACAGTATGAGCCTGCATAGGTGATGCTTGACGCCCAATTTATTGCTTCTTGACGTAAAAGTACAGGCACGTATTTGTGGCCTGTGTGGGTTTATTCTGAGTTAGTTACAGGATTCAGTACTCAGTTGCTCTAAAATTACAGTTTAATTTGTCATTATTAAAGTTTGAAAAAGTTTAAAGACCTGTAAGGTTTATAGTCCTTACAGGGAGAATGCTATTTATTTTAGTTAGCATTTTAAAATATATTAAAATAGAAAACAATTCTTTGAAAATTGTGCTAATATATCGCAATATTATAGTTTTGACTGTATTTTTGACCAAATACATGTCACCTTGGTGAGCATAAAAGACTTCTTTTAAAACATAAAAAAACAATCCTGATGCACATGTACATAATATGTACTTATTATAGTGATTACAATAACTGGGTAAAAACAACTAGGCACTAACCCTGAACCTACCCATAAACCTAACCTTAACCCATGTAGTTACCTTATTTTACCCATTATTTAAATACGTTGTAAGTACACATACTGTAAAATAAAGTGCAACCAAAAAATCTTACCGACCGCAAACTTTTGATCGGAAGTGTACATAGCTAATTTCACCTTTAAGAGTAAATCAAATGCACTTCATTGTCACTAACTGCCTAATTCATCGTCTTGCAGGGGCTGTTCAGAACTGCACCGCATGCCAGTCGTTGAATATAAGGGCAGCACTGAGAGCGGCTCATTTGAGTACAAGTTTCCTTTCCGGAGCAATAACAACAAATGGCAGCGCACCTCATCCAGCCCACAGCAGTCCCTCACCGCTTCACCTCAGAGTCAAAGTGGAACCCCGAACCGTGCCGTCAGCCTGGGGGCCAGCATGGGCAAGACCCTCTCTGCCGAGCGGCCCGAAAGAGCTGCCGCCATCCCCCGTAGCGTGTCCAGTGACGGCCGACCTCTGGACTCTAAAAGGTGTGTACGATGACTGCCTTTATGTAGTGGAGCTTTTGTTAAGTTGCTCTTCCCCGTCATTTTTTTTTTTTTTTTTTTTTCTCTATCTCTCTCAGGATGTCTCCAGGTTCTGAGAACTATGCCCTGACTTCCTCTCTCATGTTGGGCCGCTCTCCGCACAACCGCAGTTCTCCCAGTAACCTCTCCTGCTCCAGTGACACGGGCTCAGGAAGCTCCGCTCACTGGAGGCAGAAGTCCATGCCAGAGGGGTGAGGCTCTACAAAACACCACCTCTTACTGTCTACCTCCTCTTTTTCTTTGGTTTCTTTTAAGCTCTTAACTGTCCATCCCTTAAACCCAGTCATCTCACCGCTTTATCTGTTCAAGCTTTCACACAGCATTTTTTATGACAAGATGGCTGTGGCATCGACCGCAAAATGATGCATGCGATTGACAGCATATGCATGTTTATGTTTCCGTTATAGATTTGCGCACAACAGGCACTCTCCTCTCCCAGCGGAGCGGCAAATGGGGGCAGAGGATGGAAGCAGCGGCAAGTCGACCCCCAGCTGGCCCAGAGTGGAGGACAGCTCTGACAGACCACCATCAGGTCAGACCACACTCCATCAGTGATGAATTATTAAAAGGAAGGGGCATAAATGTAAGGTGTCTGGAAGTAAGAGGGGAAAAGATCAATGAAGAAGCACTGCTGGAAAAAATGAATGAGCTAAACAAAACTGTTAACTGAATGAAAGGTTGAAAAAGGAGAATGGATAGAGAAGAATGGCAGTGAATATTCAAAAACTGAAGTGTTTGAAACACATGATGACAAAAATAATACTGCTATTACTGGGTTCTGAGGCCTTTTCAGGGTGGCCGCGGATCCTTAAAAAAATCTTAAAATGTCTTAAATAAAGTTTTCCTAAAATAAGGCCTTAAAAAGTCTTAATGTCTTAAATTCAGATTCAGTAGGTCTTAAATATTTTTGGTCACATTACCACAAACATTTCTCCAGTCTGACGGACCCAGTGAGTGTCCATCAAGAGTACTTTTTCTCCGCTGTAGTTACCGCGTCATCAGAGAGAATTGCGGTTACAGAATACAGTCGAACACCAGCTCATAATCACGCATCGAAACACGCGAATGATTCTTCTGATTTTATTACATTTAGCTTAAACAGCGATTAATAATGGATAGTGTATTTCTATGTCGCGCTGTTGAGGCTCGTGCTGCCTGTCTCTGTGAGAGACTTTCATGGA
>NW_015642819.1:959274-959398 GCF_001515625.1 Sinocyclocheilus rhinocerous
AACATACCATGACAAGGGAGCTATTTTGCTGAATATTTTCACGATTTTCACGATTACACTGATTTTAGTTCAACAAGCAAGTAGTAAAGTATATGAAGTTACTTACATTTTAAACATTTTAAAC
>NW_015642819.1:961070-964632 GCF_001515625.1 Sinocyclocheilus rhinocerous
ATTTGTATGTTCAAAATTTTATTTACAACATTAATCTCATAACATTATTTATTGCAGTTGTAATTTTGCAGTGTAAATTATTTAATTTGATTGGTAACAGCCCTGTAGTGTATTAAATTTCTTGATCAATTGTAAGAATTTGACTTGAAAGATGACGCATACATTTAATAATAAGGTAAAAAAAATATTGACCTTTATAAAGGTAAATGACATCCTGTGGTAAATATTAAAACATGCAGATTTTAAGTATGTAAAAGCTGACAGAAAACTGATGAAAATATTTCTTCTAACGACACATAAAGAAACTCACAGAACAAACATCCTGAGGTAAAAATTCAAAATGTTTAGTATATTCATAGCATGATATAGTTAAGTAACATACCATGACAAGAGAGCTATTTTGCTGAATATTTTCACGATTTCAAATGTTACACTGATTTTAGTTCAACAAGCAAGTAGTAAAGTATATGAAGTTACTTACATTTTAAACACAATTGACTGTTTTGTTCTATTTCACCAACGAAAATAGTTCCAAACAAAGATCAGAACAGAATTATTGTTAAATATTACATATATGTATGTAATATAATGTGTATTTCCATCACAGGTTTGGTCTTAAATTTCACATACGGTGGTATTAAAAAGGTCTTAAAAAGTCTTAAATTTAACTTGTTCATATCTGTAGACACCCTGCTTTTGTGCTCGATATTTGAATGAAGCATGATTATAGACCTCTAGACTTCATGCATCAAAGGATGACGACATTCATAAACCCTCAGGACACAAAATTGAAATTGTACTTTATGGACTTCAGGTATTTCTTAAATCAGATGCTTTTATCAAGCTTTATTTGAAAATATCACTGTTAGAGCTGGGTATCAATGCATATTTCCAGATCGGATTCAGTTCTGTTTCACAAGCTTTTGGTTTGTGTTCGATTCTGATTCATTTTTCAGTTATGACCATATTTCAGTTACAATGTCCATTTTGCCTGCATATGAAACAAGTAGTCTCTCAGCTAATGATGTAAATTATAGAGAACTTTCTGATTTCTGATTTTGTACATTTAGAATTTTTTTTAGAAAAAGTTATTTTAAAAATTAACAACAGGCAGTTCAATTGCTATTTATACAGTATAACAGTTATAACCGATATATCTGCTTGCTCACACCATGTTTGCTATGCAGTGTTATTTTAATATTATTTGTATACTATTATAGATTTTATTAATATTTTGAATGAGCTTTATTGTTATATTTTCAGTATAAATATTTTTAGTTTAAGTTTTAATAATTTTATGTGCTTTCATCAATTTATTAGTTTTAGTTTTTTATATTTTTAATATAAGAAATGTTTTCATATTTTCATCAAAAATATTCTCTTTTTTTGGTTTAAGCTTTTTAATCTAATATTTCTCTATTTTCAGTTTTTATTTTTAGTTTAAGTTTTAATAATTTTATGTGCTTTCATCAATTTATTAGTTTTAGTTTTTTATATTTTTAATATAAGAAATGTTTTCATATTTTCATCAAAAATATTCTCTTTTTTTGGTTTAAGCTTTTTAATCTAATATTTCTCTCTTTTGATTTCAGCTTCATTTTAATTACTGAAAACAATTTTTTAGTAGTTTTATTTTCAGTTAACAATTACAAGACTGATGCTACAGACATGGTTCTTCAAATCATGTGGCTTGTTGAGGAAATGTGTGCTATTACTTCTCAAAAAGTCCAGACTTACAATTTTTACCTGGTCTATGATAAAGAGGGCAAAAAAAAATTCCATAGACTTGCATTGAAGGAAGGATCTGGGTATCAGAACATCAAAGAGACTTGAGGGCAGACTCTTTTGACTTGAGCCTGTAAGTAACCATTTAGAACACCTTAGCAACCGCATAGTAATGTGCAGGCAACCACCCACGACACCTTAGCATAGCGGTGGCCACACAGGCAAGCGCCATTCAAATTCACTTGAATATATGTAAAAACCTTGTCTTTCTTCTCAAGTGATTTCATTAGAAAACACTGAAAGTGATGTTTTAAGAACTCAGGCAAACTCTTTAAAACAGACGTGCTAGCATGAAAACCAGTGCATTGAAACACTTCTTCTGAGGGTTTTAGTTGCCTTGCTGAAGGCTATGTGGTTTCGTTATCCACCTGGCCTTGACAGGTTCCTTTTTTTGGGCCACACTTGTTTTTGACAGCAGGTTGGCTCCATTCGGTCTTCTCGCCCTTCTAACACACAGCAGATCATCTGATCCTTCCCTCCCCCTGAATACCTCTCTCTTATATAACCGTGGTCAACCTTAGAGCGCTTGATAGATCAAGCATTGCCTTTGAAAGTAAGCTGTGTCCAGTGAAAGGGCAGCAAACGTAAACATTGTCTCTGAACAGCAGGCTGTGTATGGGTTCAAGCAAAGACTGAAATACCTCTTTCCTGCTGGTATGGTTGTGTAAGCAGCGCTTTGTGTGCCTCTAGCACCCCCCCCTCTCCTCTCACTCTTCAAGGTCCAAGTGTGCTGTGACTCACACTGCCACCCCCTTTCTGCGTATTTTTCTTGTTTCTCTTCCTCTCTCCATTCCTCGGCTTTTCCACATCTCCTGTGTTTGACAGGAATATTCCCATTTTTTTGATAACACTGCAGGACTTGCAGGCAGTCTTGCTGCCTCCACTGTGTCTGTCTCTCACTTTCTGTCTCTGTTTATGTCCCCTCTTTTGTATATTTCTCTGAAACAATCTTACAGTTTTCAGCTTCTATGATTGTTGCGGTCCAGCGGCCCACCTCCACATTTTGACCCTTTTTAGCTCCGCTATGTGACCTCTCAGAGACCCGGACTGTAATAGCAGGGTCCGGCCCACACAAAACACATCTGAGCCGTTTGGCCCAGTAAACTATATGACCCGTGCTGTAAATGTTACCACAGCCTAGAATTATACGCAGCTCTCATGATTGCAGTCGACTGTTCGGAGCATGAGAGGTCAGTCGCCAAATGCTGACCTGTCGGTTTTGTCTTTTGGGGTGGCTTTGAATCTCAAGAACATTAAATTCTTCCTAACTACTCTGAAAATTACTAAATTAAAAATAAATATTTTATATTTTATATAGATTAGGCATGGGCCGGTATGAGATTTTGACGGTATGATAACCTTAAGCAAAAATATCTCACGGTTTCACGGTATCACGGTATTGTTGTTACGGCTCTAAAATGTGTTATTTTTAAATGTCTGGGTAAAAAACAAAACAAAATAAAAAAACATTTTTCCACTGAACACAATATATTTTATTTTTGAGCAACATACAGAATATTTGGAACAGCAGTATTTGTTTATTTTTTCTTTGATTTGTTTCTGAAATGTTTGCTGAATTGTGGGCTGTCTTGAAGCTTTTGATGTGAAAAATAAAAATAAAGACTGACATCTTTATTTAACCTAAATCTGTAATTACAGTTATTTAATTTTAGTTATATAATTCATATACATATCATTTATATCATTTCATATCATTTAGTACCGTATTGACCCGAATATAAGACGATGTTTTTTTCTTGGAAATACATCTGAAAAA
>NW_015642819.1:964755-964921 GCF_001515625.1 Sinocyclocheilus rhinocerous
TACATACAGCAAGATAATATAATTTCACTTACCTGGCCTATCACTTGAAGCAAGCATCCATCCCTTCTTAAAAGTCTGTGTTAAAAGAGAGCTGCCAGTTGTGCCATTTAATTAAGCCGATTGCTGTAGCCTATATCCAGTTAGGCGTGTTTTCCCTTTTTTTTTT
>NW_015642819.1:965129-967589 GCF_001515625.1 Sinocyclocheilus rhinocerous
GCGCACCTTCCGGGAGGGGGGAGTTATGTCAGACTTTGTTCCTTGTTTTGTGTGTGTTTTGCTCCCCATGTACCTTCCTTGCCCTTATTTGGTCCCCTTCCTGTTCCTGTTTTAATTATGTTCTTTAGTCCCAGTATTGTCTAGTATTTAATGTTCGTCCGAGTGCTACGTGTGTTTTCCAGGTTCCCTTGTATCCATTAAAATCTCTCGATTGATGTACTCCTTGTCTCCTTCGTTCCTTGCTCCGCACTCCTCAGAGTCAGTGGCGGCTCTTGGGTTTTAAAATAGAGGAGGCACACTAATTGTATTGGTCTGGGATCCCTGCCGATTATTATTATTATTTATTATTATTTGCTTAACCACTTTAAAATGTCTTTTTGGTTGCTTTTAGTCAGAAAACGACATACATGCATACATACAGCAAGATAATATAATTTCACTTACCTGGCCTATCACTTGAAGCAAACATCCATCCCTTCTTAAAAGTCTGTGTTAAAAGAGCCGACTGCTGTAACGTTAGCCTATATCCAGCTTAGGCTGTTTTCCCTAGATTAAATTTGTATATATACTGTTTGAATGACAGCTTGGTAAATCTGTTGGCAATCAAATATTTAATATCGCTACTCATCATAAGTACTTAGTACATTATCAGCGCAGCGGCAGACGTTCAAACTAATATCACGTAATTTACGTCTCTTTGATGATTGGTTGATATCAGAAGGGAGGCTAGCCTCCCTTGCGAGGGTTCTTTTCTCAACACTCCTCAGCGCTGAAAGTGAACACTCGATGGTGATTGGCTAATTTTTTTTACCAACGGAGGCACGAGAGCTCAGCACTCCCCCTACCCTTCTCTATCATTAGCGGTTGTAATTACGTTAGCAGATTTGGAACATTCGCGATAGAAAAGCGGCACTTACCATAACATGTTAATGAAGTTGGAATTACATCTGTGAAATTACAAACAAAAAATACACATTCTGAGACATGAACTGAAATTAATTGTGAATTTTATTAACATTAAATCGTCGTCCTCCCATTTTCATCTCAAAATTTTGAGGAAGCTGCCTCCCCCGACAAGCCGCCACTGGCAATAAGACAAAAAACGGCCAGTTGCCGATCGCGCAAGTTCCTGGGGAAGCTCCTTCGGCCGTCATGCACACACGTGACTGACTGTTGCACCAACAGGGGGGGGGTCGTGTTACTCTCTACACTGCACTCAACCTGAGGGATTCCTACACTTTCAGTCTTTGAGGAGACATGAAAAACAGCGCATACCGCAGGAACGGTATAACGGAAAATATTAGTGCTTTTGAAACCGTGAAATTTTCAAATCGCGGTATACCTTGTAACCGGTAATCGGCCCATCCCTAATATAGATATTTAATTTAAAACGGTTTAATTTAAGACATTATGCACCACTAAAACGAAAAAAAAAAATAATAAAAAATAAAAATAAAAAAGTGAGATAAAATAGCCCTGTTACACATGAAAACCGATTCTACGTATTAGTAAAATAATTAGTCCGAATCTTAGGATGTATAAAAAGAACTACTGATGAATAAACGATACAGAAATTATTATTAGAGGAAGACTGACATAAGAAGGTGGAAAAGGAAGAGAAGAGGAAGGGAGGCCAGTAAAAACATTTTTTGAAATCTGTTCTGTGTTGTTGACCATGTCTGTTTTCCTATGGAAGGCTGGAAGGCATGTGACATAAAAATCATATGAGGTATACAAGGGCTACGTTTTCCCATTTTTGGCAGATTTCTGACATTTTATGTTGCTCATTGACATCTGAGCTTATACTTTTCCCAGTAACTTCTAGATACTTTTCTTGAAGCGATGCTCCATTTTTCTAAAGCATGTTAGCACAAAATTGTTTATTCAGGAATTAATTTGAATTGATTAAAGAGTGTTTGATTTTGTCTTAAAAGATTGTGGTTTGTTCAAATTGAGTTTAAGTTCTGATTCTGAAAAACAAGCAAAACTCCGCTTTGAATCGCTGAAGGGAGGTAGAGACAGGAAGTGGGTAGGGTTGTGACGGTGAGGAAATTTTCCCACTGGTTAATTGACGTGTGACAACACCGGTAATACCGGTATCACCGTTGGGGTGGGGTGTTAGTTCGTTTGAGTTTCCTTCTTTTCTTCGCTTTCAAATGGCTTGTAAAAGTGCCGTGCAATTCGGCGTCAAGCAATTGTTCGTTTGAGTTTTCCCTCTTTTCCTCGGATTTCTTGGCTTTCAAATACTTGAAAAAGCGCCGTGCGCATTTTACTTTCACTTTCAAATTAGCGGCAATTCGGCGTTGATTCAATTCAAGCAACAACAACAACGTCACACTCATAGAACTTTTATTAACAAAACGAATAAAAATACACCATATATGCCTTATAAAATAACAAATTACTTAGGCTACACAAAGTTTAAATAGGTATATAAAACTGAAAATCAGCAAACACTGT
>NW_015642819.1:968034-972733 GCF_001515625.1 Sinocyclocheilus rhinocerous
GAATGTTTAAAAAAACTTCCAGTCAATAGGCTTTTCAAAATCTAAAATATTGCCAAACAGGCGCCTTTGCATTTCTTCTGCCATCGTCTTGTCTTTCTCAGCTCACTCTTGTCAGTCAGCTCGACTCACTCTCCTCACGTGATATATAAAATCTGACTCCTGCTCTGTGGTGCACTGTCGCACGCTGCATTGAGCGTTTTGTTTTTAAAAGTGTCTGTCCTCTAACTGAACTAGGCTAAATGACAAAACGACGGTGGGGGGCGGTGCCGCGGTAGGCAAATGACGTAACCAGTGTTGCGGCTTAACACCAGTATAACCGAAAACACCGTCTATCGCAGCAAGCCTAGAAGTGGGGTGTCAAGATGTGAAGGAAAGCCTTTTCATAAAGCTCGAAAGGAATTGCCCCCCTCTGACAAAGTGCAGTGGCTCATGCATGTACAAAGAAATGACCTTTTCCCCTAATCTTTTCACAAATGTATGTCCATAATGAAGTCTACTCGATTATGTCTTATAGCCTGTGTAATCAGTCTGTGTGAACTGTGATGCACAAAGTGTCTGATATTTTAGAATAATTTCAAGTTTGTATCTTTTCTGACATTCTGCTTCCTGTCCATCCATCCCCCTCCAACTCATGAAGTCTGTGTACTTTAAATGCTTGTGCCATCTATTTTTGTTATGCTGGCCATTATGTAACAGCCAACAATTACACAATAGTTTCATTTACACTCAATATCCTGTAATGAAATCAGTACAGACTGCGTTAGCTATATTGGTCAAATTAGATTGCTTGGAAATCAAACTTTTTTTTTTTTTGTTGAAGGAATTATGTTTAATCATTAGTGCATGTATGCATTGCTTGTGCGTGCACATATGCATGTGTACTTTGGGTAGGGCTGGACGATATGGCCAAAATTGATATCACGATATATTTCTTAATTTCGGTCAATACGATATAATTCCGATATCGATATGAACACTATTTATCTGAAATAGAAATCTTTTGTAACATTATAAATGCCTTTAGCATCACTTTTGATCAATTTTAAGCATCCTTGCTAAATAAAAGTATAATTTCTATAATTTCTTTCCCCGGTTTCTCCAGTAATGGCTGTAATCAAAGCAGCTCCGCTCATGAACGCTTCTTTATCAGATCAAATGAAAATGCCATCGAAACTTTTCTGAAGACAGTCAATTCCCTTCAGAGATACATTCATATAAAACACCCGCGCCGTGTTATGATTTTGAAACGTGCAGTGCTCATGTTCAACGAAGTCAAACGGCACAAATAAATCAATGTATGGGAAACACTGGTAATGTATATCGAACGAAATATCGTGTGTTTAAAATTCATATCACCGTTATTGAAAAAAAATATATCGCGATACATATTGATATTGAATTATTGTCCAGCCCTAACTTTGGGCTTTGTTTATTACATTGCTCATCTAAATGAGTCCCAAGTGTGTGTGTGTATTTCCTCCCTGCTGTTGTGCCCTCATTTTCAGTATTCACCAGTGTTTTTTTCTGTTAAGTACCGTCTAATGTCCTGTTTTCTAATGCATTCTTATCTCTTATGTTCTGTAGATGCTCCAGTCACTAAGTCTAGCTCGTCCTACTCAGGCGGCCCACGCATCCAGAGACAGGAACAGGTCATTCACCTTTCACCCAAGAAGGGCAGCCAGGTGGGTTCTTGACTGCTGCATATAACCGCTCTTAAACCTCTTCACTAAAGGAGCTTTAAGTGCAGAGCGTGACTATTTAATACCACAAACATTAGTTATTATTACCGTAGTTAAACATTAGTTTGTTAACACTAAGCTAATATGTTGGTTAGAAGGTTACTTAAAAGTAATCCTTTAAGAAAATTGAAGTCAACAAGATTTTTTAAAAGAAATTAATACCTTTATTCTGCAAGGATGCATTAAATTGATCAAAAGTGACAGTATCACAGTTTCCACAACAAGATTAAGCAGCACAATTAAAAAATATGAATAAGAAGTTAATAAAAAAAATTTTTGGAACATCAAATCATCAAGATTTGAATGATTTCTGAAGGATCATGTGACACTGAAGACTGGAGTAATGACAGCTGAAAATTCAGCTTTGCCATCACAGAAATAAATGTTATTTTAAAATATATGAAAATAGAAATAGTTATTTTGAATTGTGATAATATTTCACAATATTACTGCTGTTACTGCGTTTTGATCAAATAAATGCAGGCATCTTGAAAAACATTTCCAAATCTTACTGACCTCAAACTTTTGAACAGAAATGTATGAGAAAATGTACTCATTGTATTCATGTTGGTTTTTGATTTTGAGAACACTTTTATACCATTTTCAAGAAAAAAATTAATTGAATTACTCTGACAATGTAATGTGGCGTAAGCATTAAGTAAAACATTTTCCTTACAAAACATTTTTCCTTAAAAACATGACTTTACATCTTAATCATTTTTTCATAAAAAGTTTTAAAATACTTTTTCCAATGTAGAAAGTTTTTTTAATTTGAATCTATTAATTGATGAATCATTAATTGATGAATATCAATAAGTTTTCGGGGAGTTGCACAACACAACCTGAACTAACCTTGCCATGTCGTTCTAGATTTTTTTTCCCAGGCTGATGAACAATAAGCATTTGTTTAAAAGCAAGCATTCATGAAGGTCTCCAGGGGTCCTTTCTATGATATCATTTCCTCTTTTATTTTTTGTGTGTTGATTGCACCACATTTTGTTGGTCAACTTTGATTTAGCAGACCAAAGTTTTTCAAATATTAATAAGCAGTTAAGCATTTTTGTTTATCGTTTATTTTTTCTAAGAAATTGCTCATTGTGGTGGGAAATCTAGTTTGCTTTGGTATAGCTCTTTCTGAATATATGACCTTTTCAGTGCCCATTTCCTTTTTCTTACAGTCTGAAGGTCCATACTCCCACTCTAGCAGTAATACACTCTCCAGCACCGCGTCTAGTGGGGGTCACAGCGATGACAAGTGGTATGATCTGGGCAGTGGAGGGATGGGAGACCAACCGGACTCTGAGCCGAACGGACTGGGTGGTGGGTATCTGCAGGGTGCTTCAGCCGACAGCGGCATCGATGCTACATCATACGGCCCCACCCATGGGAGTTCCAGCTCTCTGCTGGCTGTGGGAGCTACTGGTGCCAGAGAAAGAGCTCCCTCACCTTGGCACAGCCCCACAGAAGGCGGCCGGAGGGTGCTTGAGAGGTCCTCTCCTGCTGCTGATTCCCCAGTGTCCCCTGCAGATGTGCCGCCTACTACCCGAAGCCCACCGACCCATCTACTGGTCCGGGATGGCAGTTCCTACAGTTTGAGTGACATGGCCTCTTATTCTAAGTATGTGTTTTGGTATGGGATTTTTTAGCAGCAACTTACCAAATACCCAGAACTCTTGAGTTTTGCATCACATTTTGTTTCTGTAGTTAAATAACTACTTATTGCTTGAGTATATATCTAGAAATATGATCCAGAGTTTGAATGTTAATTCAGTTCTTTGATATACTGTATCAAATGTTTGTACAAGGAATATTTTATACATATACTTTATATACATATACATACTATAAAGTATGTATACTATTTATTTTTTTGCGATAGTCTAGACATGGTTTCCCTTATCTGGCTCTTCCTCAGCACACGCCACTCTGTCAGCCCTGCAGTCCTGAGCTCTAGCCATAGCTCCCCACGTGAAGAGTCTTCCTCAGCCACCTCCCCTTCCTCCTCCTCCCAGAGCTCAGTGTCACCTGGCCCTAAGAGTTTCTATCCGCGCCAGGGGGCCACTAGCAAATACCTGATCGGCTGGAGGAAACCAGGCAGCACCATCAACTCTGTGGACTTTGGGGACACGCGCAAGTAAGTAAACAAGCTTGGCTGTGGGTATGATGGATGGCTGAAAGATGTGTGACTGGATTATTAAGGTGTAAAGAAGTGATGTTTGAAAAGATAAACAAAGACAGTAAGGCACAAGTTCATAAATCATGGACTAGTTACATTCCTGTTGGATAAATTTGTTTTATATACAGTTAGGTTTGATCTAGTTGTTTTTGCTCTCTCTGACCTTCCTCTTTAGTGGCAATAAATGTGTGATCTTTTTGTCAAAAAATATTTTTTAGCTTTTGTTTTCCTCAGTGGCTCTTGTATTTTTGTTTGTTACCAATATGTGACTGCCACCTTCTGGAGAAGAAGAGTAATAGTGAAATTAAATCTGTGCATATTGGTCCTGCTAATATGGAAATTGTTGCCTTAAAGGGGTCATATGATGTGATTTCAAGTTTTCCTTTCTTTTTGGAGTGTTACAAGCTGTTCGTGAATAGATAAGGTCCCTAAAGTTGCAAAGACTAAAGTCTCAAACCCAAAGAGATATACTTTATAAAAGTTAAGACTCGTCCATGCCCTCCTAAAACGCCTCGTTTAAACACGCCCCCACATGTCTACGTCACGATGTGGGAAGATTTGCATAACACCGCCCAAATATTTACGCAAAGAAAGAAGGCGTAACTTTATTGTTGCTGCCACCGCTGCCGCCATGTTGTGAAGACGCTGTGTGTTTCGTTGTGAAAGCGAAACTACTTTGTTTGGCCTACCAAAAGAGGACACGACTAGAAATCAGTGGTTAAGTTGTATTTACAACACTGTTCCAGAACAGTTCAACCCAAATATTCAGATGTGTGCAACGCAT
>NW_015642819.1:976871-998901 GCF_001515625.1 Sinocyclocheilus rhinocerous
GGGGCGTAACATTTCCGTCACACGCTTGAGGTATTCGGCCAATCACAACGCACTGGATAGCTGGCCAATCAGAGCACACCTCGCTTTTCAGAACGATGAGCTTTGTAAAAAGCTTTGTAGAGTTTCGGAAAGGTGGGGCATAGAGGAGGAACAATAATGTACAGTATGTGGAAAATAATGTGTTTTTTGAACCTTAAATCGCATAAACACTTTTCATTACACCAAATACACAAAATGTTCTTTTTTAGCAACGTCATATGACCCCTTTAAAAATAACAGTCAAGGATTTAATGTTTTAATTCAGTTTTTTTCTTCAGAAGACCACAGGGTGAGGGGACAGACCCCGGGTCTTCTCAGTCCAGGCCCTCTCTTAGGGATCTGCACTCTCCTCAAGCCATGTGCAAGTCCACAGTGGAAGAAGGTCTGAAGAAACTTGTGTCGCCAGAAAGTCCCCCATCCAAGCAGCACAAGGACAAGGTCTGTCAACTGAAAGAACTATAATACTAAGCCAGTGTGCTCCATTTTTGAATAAGGTTGGCCAATTGCATCATTGGCCCTGTTTACATCTGGTATTAGGGATGAATGATTAATCAAAATTGCTATATAATTGTTCTCATTTTAAAAGAATAGCAGAGTTCACACAACTATAATGATAACGGCACAGAGGAACTTTTTTTTTCCCTAGCTGATGAACAATAAACATTTGTTTAGCAGCAGACGACAGAACTACAGCACACACTTAGAATAAACAGAACATTATTGTGTGTTGGTGTGGACGTTTGTATAGTTATCATTATAGTTATCTTTATAGTTATAGTTCTTGGTGTGAACAGTAATAGAGGGTTAGTGACATCAATCATATATCCCTTCCCTTCTCTTCCCTGCAGTCCTCCTCAGGTCCAGCGAGCTCAGGGAGGCGTTCTCTGCACCGCACCCTGTCAGATGAGAGTATATACCGGGGTCAGCGGCTGCCGTCTCTGGGAGATTCAGTTCTGGAGCAGGCTCTGGCCAGCGAGGTGCTCTTCAGCTGCTCTACCCTTCCACGTTCGCCGACCACCCGTGGCGCCCCACTGCGCAGACCTTCCTACAAAATGGGCATCAAGATGCATGGTGAGAAAACCTGTCAAGATTGGGTCAGAGTGCGGTTACAGTGACGTGACAAAACAGTGACGTGACATGTGGCCAAGTATGGTTACCCATACTAGGAATTAGTGCTCTGCATTTAACCCATCCTAAGTGCACACACATAGCAGTGAACACACACCCGGAGCAGTGGGCAGCCCTTTATGCTGCGGCACCCGGGGAGCAGTTGGGGGTTCGGTGCCTTGCTCAAGGGCACCTCAGTCATGCTATTGAAGGTGGAAGAGATCGCTGTACATTCACTCCCCCCCACCTACAATTTCTGCCGGACCGGGGACTCTCTAACCATTAGGCCACGACTTCCCCACTACAGGCTAGCACATTCTATAGAGATGTCCTGAAATTGCAAAATATCATAGAACAAATCTATTAAGCCTGGAGTCATCAACAGGGGGTCCGAGACACGACTACAGGGGCTCCACCAATTATTGTTTGATCTCAAACAAATTCTTGTGGGAAAAAAATGAGACTGTGCGTAGTGCTGGGCGGTATACCGGTTCATACCGAATACCGGTGTTTATTTTTGTTATATGAATTTTTAAAATACCGCAATACCGGTGTGTCACTTAAACAACGTTCGGAACGCGACACTGTTTGAGAGGGGTCCCTTTTCATTGTTGCACTGTGGTGAGGGCACAGCTGTATGTGTTACTAAGCGTGAAAGTTCAGAAACTGAAGCTGTAGAACTAATAGAACGTGATGACACAGAAGAACTCATCCACAATATCCACATTGACCGCCACAAATATCCACCGCCCCCTGCCATCAGCTCCCACGTCTCACACACACGAGCGCGACTTTAGCACTAGATTTAGCAACTTGCAGACCGTTTTAGCGTTTTTTTCCCCATAGAATATACATACTGACAAACCTAGCGACTTTTTGGATAAATCCTTAGCTATGGTTCAGTTGGAAGATTTCGCCAGTGCTGTCCATGGGCGTAGCTTGTGGGGGGGCCAGGGGGGCCTGGCTCCCCCATAGCGATTCTGTTTTAAAAACAGTGGATGAGTAATTCACTCCTTGATTTGCTTAATAAAAGCCTCCTTTGAGATCGTTTTGACAGAGATGTTTATTGTGCATTTTAAACGTGTTTATTGCTAAGTTTAGTGTGACAAAATAGAAGCGCTGCTGTAATTGTAGCCGCAATGTATGTGGTTACCATGACAACCTCAAGCACTTGCCACTGCTCTGTGTGAATATGTAGATTTACTATAGCAAAACTAAAATGTGTTTAAAAGTAGTTTTTTGTTTTTTTTAGATTCTTACTCAGATGCAGACAGTGCGCTGCATGAGACAAAAAAGTAATGTAGCCAAAACAACCGCATAGCCGCTCTTTAGTGTAGATGCATGTTGATTTTATCAGACGATGCCGCGATTATAAATGAGAGTGGCTCCTGGTTAACATGTATTAAAAGGGGTCGTGTTTAGTCACTATTTAGTGTGGTATTTTTTGACAATATTCACTCATCATGACAGTAAAATAGGGCATTCTAAGTCAATATACTGCAGTATTTCCTCTCTCAATCAGTAGAAAATATGGTTAACACCCGGTCATGCGTGAAAAAAAAATACACCGTCATATACCGTGAAACCGGTCTAATTTCGAAAAATACTGTGATATAAATGTTTGGTCATACTGCCCAGCACTAACTGTGCATTTAACAAACATACAATATTACTATAACTTCAAAGCTAAAATTCAGCTAAATGTTTTATTGTCTGGAAAGATTTTTACTTTTTCACTCAGTACTGCAAGTTATGAAAGTGCATTGCAATGTAGTTCCAGTTGATATTTATGTTGTGTAAGATCCACACTCCACAAGCTCTAACTGGGCAAAAGCGCATAATCACACACATGCGCACACACACACCACCTCATGTTTTCTCATTGGCTATGTGTTAGGTGACCTCTCAGCGTCTGACACCTCTCTAGCAGACCTGCACGAGCGACAGAGGCCACCTCCTCCTGAACTGGGTCTCATGCCCCTCCCGGACACAGAGACAGACAGCGGCCTGGACTGGACCCACCTCGTAGATGTTGCCAATGCTTTCGAGGGCGAGAGAAGACCACAGCGCAGTGAGCCCATTTCTCTTCTCTTTATCTCTCCTTCTCAGCTTTGTCACAGCTTTGCACAATCCACCTGTCCATCTTTTGAAAAAGGGAGTTTTTTTTTTAATTAAAAGTGTAAGGGCACTTTCATATGGCAGGGTTTGATTGTTAAAGCTACACTGTGTAACTTACGATTAAAAAAATTAGCTTTAGCAAGATAAAAGCGTAGACCATTTTATTCCAAAGATGAAAAACTTGCCATGACTGTCATTACCACCACAATATGTTATCAAACAACACCTATAAATTAACTTTTGGAGGGAATGGTGCTTGTGATGAGAATGTTCATGAAAAAAATAGAGAATTCTCCTGTGACTGTAAAATTAAATAAAGTGAAAGTGGCTGCCGGGGAGCAATTGGGGGTTTGGTACCTTGCTCAAGGGCACCTCAGTCGTGGATATTGAGGGTAAAAGAGAGCACTGTACATACACTCACTCCACCTACAATTCCTGCCGGTACTGACATTCGAACCCACGACCTCTGGGTTACAAGTCTGACTCTCTAACCATTAGGCTACGACTGCCCTAAAGAGAGTGTGAAAAATAACCTAATGAGAGAGTGAAAAGTGTTTTAAGGGAGTTTAATAACAGGGCCACAAGTGGGTAGTTAAAGAAACACCCATTACTTGGTGTCAAGAACTTGATATGTCTTAAACTTTATAGTTATTTAGGCTTATGAGGTTAAGGATTTATCCATTTTGTGTCATATCATGATTTGCTGAAATGTAAGGATTTAGAATAATGAGTGAACTGCTGTTATATAAATGGAAATGTCCCCTGAGGACTTGCACTGATGGACAGATGTGAAATCATGTCTTGGAATGTGCGTCTGTGTTAAGCTCGAGGTGCTGCTTTATCATATGCCTAATGCTGCCTTCACAGTTAAATTAATGCTCTGCTTGTCATCACATCATCATCTCTCTCTCAACTCCATCACACTCTTCTTCATTCCCCTCTCAGTACAGCGAGGGTTTATGTTTAGTTCTCAAGACATCAGTCAGAGAGGAGAGACTTCACTCAGTCCTCAGCATGTAGAGCTGCAGCCAGTGCCCCACACCAGACTCTCCCCCAGGTACATCCACCATCCAATGTGTAATTCTTATTTTTTGTGAATGTGGTTTCTTAGTTATGTTGTAGTTTCTTGCACGTCATCCGTTTTGTCCTAACTCTGGTTCTTCTGTTAGTGAGGGGCCTTCAAGCTACAGTGGAAAGGTTTCTCAGCTGGAAGCTCTGGTGAAGATGTTGCAGGAGGACTTAAAGAAAGTGAGGAGAACTTATACAATATTCAGAACAACCTCTTTGACTTCTACAACCCTAGTAACTCTGTTGTAAACAGAAGCTCTGCCGAAATTTTAAAGTGAGTGTATTCACCCTCAACTTTATCATTCTCTCACCCTGTTTTTCTTGTCCTTCAGGAAAGGGAAGAGAAATTGAAACTGCAGGCACAAATTAAGAGGCTTTGGGAGGACAATCAGAGGCTGCAAGAAGAGTCTCAAAGCTCCGCTGCCAAGCTCAAGAAGTTCACGGAGTGGGTCTTTAACACCATCGATCTGAACTGAGCCATCTGCAGAAGACAGGCAAGATCAATAGACTTCTCGAGGACCAGACAGACGTGGGAGAGACTTATACTCCCAAGTGAGACCGGATTGAGAATTGTCCATTCACAATTCAACATAATTTGATGTTCACATTAACATTCCTTTACAAACCATCAACACATCTGTGGTGATAATGACCAATTCTGACATGGCTCAAATTCAGGCGAGGGCAAAAATACAAATATTTAGCCCATTTCTGTGATGACTTCTCCTCTCTAGATCCCCCTGGACATCATTAGAAATGCCTACTGGAGTAACTAGTAACTGACTGTGATGCCAGCCTCTGCCTTCCAGGCTGTTGCACTCTTGTCCCTTGTCTCTGTGTCCCTACGTAGCCCTGACAACCTGACATTCGGTTCCAGTCATTTGGATAGTGCTATAGCCCTGCCCCATGAAGACCCCCTGCCTCAGTAGAAGACTCCTCTGCTACACGACCATATTTCAGCATCCAGCACCATGTCGTAACATTTCGCGGCGTCATTGTGGTTTTGGAGTTTGCTTTTTTCCACAACTGTAGAAAGCCTGTCCGCATGTTCTGGCGAAACCAATCTACAAACTTCATGTGTCACCCTGCTCTTCAGATACCATTTGTGTTTCAAACGAAGGAACACCATTTTTCTGGGGCGGCATGAAGTGATTTGCTCATAATGAAGTCAAAACTTGTGTTGCGATGTTTCATCTCAACATCAATTGAAGCAATAGCAGGGAGTCTAAATCCTTGTCCTGAAGACCGGACTTGCAAATATAATGACATTGGCAATATCCTGCCTCGATTCCTCTCAAGTACATCTCAAGTCTATGGTACAAACACTGATGATCCTACAAGTCTGGAATTTAAGGACAAGTCTTATTTTGGGAACAGTTCAGTTATTTATTCCGTTTATGTTATGAGTAATCAATTGATTCTCTATGCGTGCGGACATCTGTGAATAGTGTTTATTTCAGAAGATGTCACTTCATTTGGACTCTGTTTTTATTTTTGGTATTATTTTTATTTCTAGTAAGAGGTCTGCCTGAGCTGCAGTATTTTTTTGTTGTGCGAGTTATGGTGCCCTAGTCTGCTATTGTGTTGCTTTAGTGCCATCTAGTGGTAATAAGTGATCTTCTCACTTGACTTCAGGTTTAATCTATTCCAGTTTGTTTCAACGTTGCCAATACACATCCATAGTGATGGAAACCTTCCATTCAAACAAGAGATAACGCTATAAAAGCAGATACACTGGTATTGGATTCAGTATCAGGGATGAGAGGATTTCTGAGAAAAGGGAAAAATGGAAGGAGAGAAAAAAACTAGGAGCAGTTTCAGAGACATATGCGAACTCATAACAGGAGACATGAATTCTCATGAAAAATGCAATGGGCTGCTCACAGGAACTAGGCTCAGAAATAATGCACTCACACGGAGTCATTTCTTGGGTGCTGTGGACGTCATTGTGCAATAAGCGCAGAACTAGAGGGACGGCTTAGTTAAGAGCCTGGTTCACTGTCTGGGGTCAATAATATTGAACAACTTTCCTGTAATCTCACACCCGGTTATAGCACTTTGCTCTTGTTGTCAGTTCCTCAGTCCCTCGTCTGAACATAGTGGCATTCCCAGAGCAAAAAGGTCAGTCATCAAAGATCAAACATCCTGCCCTACTTACATCACTGACCCAAGTAATGTACATTGTATAGATCTCCATTTTCTGGTTCGCAGGGCCTGTTTATACTGTTCAGGAAACGCTAGCTGGTTTCTCAGTATAATGAAGATGGAGTCAATTTCTGGATACTTTAAGTATTATGAAGAAGATGTGCACAAATGATTCGGAGGTAACTACAATTTGAGTTTGTGAAAAGTGAGCAGTCATTATCGATTCTGTTGTAGGAATCACTCGAAGTGTCTCAGAAAGTGCCTCCCGATGCCAGCAGAGAACGACACACTATGATTTGCCAAACATTTTGCCTCGGTCAAAACTCCTTGTAAACAGGGATGACCTGCACAACATGGAGAACTACATGAGATTATTAGTGTCCATTCCAGGTTTTGCTGCCTTAGTCAGGAGGGTGAAACAAGAGCATCAAACTCCCTGACTGCAGAAAACACGACTGCTATTTACTCTCACATCTCTCACCTCTAGTTTGGTATTCATTTTTCCAACATTCTCACATATCCTTTATCATTTTTAAACACATAAATGGCTTTGTTCAAGGTAAATATTGATGACTGTGGGAATGTGATATTTTTAATTCATTCTCTTATTATTAATTCATTCTCTTCGTTATCTCTTCTAATTTTGTTCTTAGCTTCCTGATTTAAATTTCTTTGCAGTTTTTTTTTTTCCAGTTTTGTTTTGTAGAAATCTATTGGTTTATGGACATGCATAAACATATGGCTCTTGATGTTGTTTCTTGTTCTTACGTATGCAGTCACTTTTGAGAGAGATCAGGCTGGGATTGTTTTCCCTTCCTTGATCTCTTTTATACTGTGTCATTAGACGTTACTCCATATATTCTCCATCTAAACTTTTAATGAATTGTGTTTTTAATGATGTGCACATTTTAAAAAGGAGCATTACAATTACAAACAAAAAGTACTGTTTACATATACTGTTCATCTTCTTTGTAAAGTGTAGAGGTTTAAAAAGAGACTTTCCAGTGATTACAGTATTAAGGTTTCATAAATAAATAATAATAAAAAAAACTTGATTTGAGGTGCTGTAATTATTCATGAACTGGTCAAAACAATGGCTCATGCTTGCCGCCTGCTCTGAGGTGTAATCTGCCATTGCTTTCTGAGCCAATAAATTAATTTAAATGCCATAGTTGAATGTTATTCCAAGTCTCCTCGTGTTTTATTATTATTGCTGTGATCGGTGTCCTTGTTTCATGTTTTTGTCTTTCTCTCCATCAGTGTTATGCTTTTGTGGGAGAGGCTGATTTTTGCCACGGTAATGGCGAGGATAATTGCACCTTGCAGTAAGTAATCAGCAAAGCCTGTTGAAGAGCAGGGCTGGATTGCCAAAGGCTCCTCACGTCCTCCTGCTGATCTGCCTCTGATTGTGACGTTAACCCTCCCGTGACTGTGGCCTCGTGCCGCTGAATCCCATCTAATGTCAATGTGGCAGTAGCATCCAATGATATAGCTGAATTTGCAGAATTAAGTCACTTTTATATGCTGTGAAAAGCTTCTTCTCTTTGTGGAAATGCTAATATTAACCCAAAATGGAAAAGAATGTAAAGGGCATATCTTACCTGCAGCGGCCTATTCTGCTGCCCAAGCTAGGAAAGTCAAATAACCTTGCTGGATTTTCATGTATGTGGTAGAAGACATTTCTGATATATCAGCGAGCAAATGTCAATGGTGTTATTATCTGCCTCAGACTATTGGAAATGGACATGTAGAAGACTTGGGAGTGCACAGACCCAGACTGAAGTGGAGTGTCCTCTGCTCGGGATCTTGGGTTGAACAATGCATTAGGGAATTTTTAGTGCACTTGAAATAAACATGTTATAGAACAAGTAGTGGGAGCAAAGGGCTTAGAGCTCTTCCCAGGAGTGCTGGCTGTTGTAAATGCCATCAGAATCCTGTGCAGATGTCAGTAGACAGCTCTCCACTATTTGCACTAATCACAGAAAAGAACCAGGATAGAAATTAGATAAAGAACCAATGCCATAAAAATACACCCCATCTCTTCCTACTTCCATAATTCTTACAACTCAATAATATTGAGAACAATTTTTAGAACTATATCTTTATCATTATCTTTATGGTTATCGTCCTTGGTGTGAATGGGCCTTTACTGTATCTTACCCTACTAATTTTGCAGTATCAATGTGCATTTTGCTCCGCACTAGCAGTGTTATTTATTTTAGTTATTTTTTTCTTTTGGTAAAAATTAAATTTTTTCAATATTTTGTCACGTCATATTTATTCATTTTAGTCAGTTTTACTATTTGGCTATTGTCCAAGCAAACCAAATTATTACAAATATTTTATATATTAATTTAAATGTATAAACTTTTACCAAAAAATTTGAAAATTGTCCTTGTGTAAACCTGAGCTCCTGATAAAACATTGAGTGTTGCATTAAATGTTGTGAAACCTTTATGCTGTAGTTATTTATTGTCTGTTTTTAGACATTCTATTACATTCCATTCTATTACGTTCACCTTATTAATCTCGTATGAAAAGTGCTTTAGTTCATTCACTGTTCCTTCAACTCATGCAGGCCAATCAGTGACATATTTGACAGTTGATATTTATAACCATTTTTGTTTATTGTTAATGTTTTGCAGTTTTTAGACTACCTCCTTTGATCATTTTGGTCATGAATTTTGTTGCCGGTATTAACATTGTGCACTAGGTTTCATTTTAGACTAATACTAGACAGCTCTTTATTGCTTTAGGCATAGTCAGGCTTGAACACTGGACTTGTTTTCTAAGCTTCTTGCTCTAATAATGGGCACATACGCAACACGTGCCCTTTCCTGCAGGCCTCTTTGGTAAGAAAGAAAGAACATTAAATGCACTGCAAATGTAACACTCTTGTGACATGTTACCTAATATGCATTGGAACATTACTTTCAAGACAGAAATATCTCTAATTCAGTGCAAGCAAGGAGAAAACACTTGCATTTGCAACAAATTCATCCTGCAGCTCAATGGAAGATCCTTTCTTTTCTATATGAAAATGGAAAACAGCTAATTTAGTGAGGTGTGTGTGGGGGTGTGTGCACAATGCAATTAGACTACTGGAGATAGGGAAACACCTCTGTGCATTTCTTGCATCTCTCACTAGTCTAAATAATTAATCTAGCCTGGAGTGAGTGGGTTTCTGATACTGACAATTTGTGCTGATGCCGCTATGCACCAATGTCCATTATGACTGTATATGTGTGTACACATGCCTCTTTGAGTGAGTAGTTGGCTGAATACATTTGTGATTCAGACATGATGAACAATTACTCCTCCCTAATGGCTTTTGATGGTATTGATTTCAGAGAAGCAAGCATTTGTACTAATGCCTATTTGGAGCATCCGTATTTTGAATCACAGCATGGGGTAAGTTTATCGTATTATAGCTTGAAACAACCAATTTTTTAGCCTCAAATTATATACTTGTGTGTACTTGTGTAAGTAAAGCTGTGCTCAGTGGTGCCATGTTTATACATCCTGAATAAAACACTGCAGGACAGAGAGACCCAAAAATAGTGTATGAGCTGTGTTAACACCTAGGGCTCAGGAAGGGGCTGCTTAGAGTATGCGATAAAGGACACTTCCTGGCACTGATAAATAGCCCTTTCCTGACTGTTCTCTACATAGTAAAGTACTTGCTATTTGATCAAGGGTTGATAACAAACACCCTCGCTTGAAATATGCAGACTGTAAATGCAATGTTCTTGAGCAACACTGTCTCTTTATATATATATATATATACAAATGACTGCAATATAACAAAGAGTGAAAAATTTAAGGGGGTCTGAATACTTTCCGTACCCACTGTATATATATATATATACACACACACCCACAGATATTCACATATCAGTTGTTTCAGTTATGTGTACTGGTAGCTTCATCTGTGTAATATCTTAAAAGTTGCAAGGTGCACTTTATCTTTCTATAAATCACTACTTATTGCATCATCTTTTATCAGAAGTTGAAGAAAATGACTCCCAGAACTCCATCAGGATTTCCCGTGGGTATGTTTCATCTCAGTTGTGCCAGAAGGCCAATTAAGAGCCAGTGGGGAAAAAAAAGAGAAGGGGGGTTTGGGTGTGAGAGTATGTGTGCATATGTATGGGATAGAAGAGGGGATGCTGCAGACAAATGAAGTAGCAGACTGCATGAGTGGACCTGCAGGCTTCCTTCCTCAAGAACAGGAGACAAAAGATGCACTGTGTTCTCTGTGAGGTCTCTGTGGTCCAGATGCGTGACATTCTGTTGTGGATGAATTAACTGTGTACTTGCCGTGCACATTTCTCCCCATTTTCTGAATCCATCTAATCCATGTCTTATCCATGTAGTGTTATTAAATACCTATTTTGCAATATGCAAATTTGATGGCTACATATAAACACTTTTTCAGGCAATATCTCCCAGATGCGTGATGTATTCTTCCTCTCTTGTTTTAAAGGGATCATATTTTGAGGAATCAGATTTCCCTTGATCTTTTCAGATAAAAGAGCTGGATGTACTATAAAAACTCTAACTTTCAGAACTCAAAATGTTCTACTTTCTAGTCCCAGTCTAAAAAGCATTTATATAGACTTTTCAGCTTGATTAAAGTGACGTAAGATGGCGTCTCCCTAGGAATCTTGAACCAGCTCAGTTGTGGTCAAGCATTTCTCACCTGACAACTGTTCTTGATGTAATCTTGCCCTCCTCAGTCAGGTCTGTCACACTCACTGATTAAGAATGACAAAATAAACGGCCTCTTTTTTTTTTCTTCCCTCTGATTCCAGGTCCTGTGGAAAAACATCATTTTCCATTGATGGCCATTCAAGATTAGTTGTGTATTCTGATAGATTTTCTTTAAAGAAACATATAAATAAAATGAAATATTACAAATATTTCATTACATAATACCAGACAATTTAGCAGTGCATGGTTTTTACAGAAGGGCTTTTAAAAGCATAAAATGGACTTGCTGTATATTTTCTGTCTGCTTCATTTGACATTACTGTAGTTGCTAGTGATGGGCACGTTCTTGCAGTGACATCTAATCAGATTTGCATGACTTCTCCTGTGGCTCCAGAATTAGTTGGCTCTCTCCGGGGACAATAATCCTATTATTCCTAAACGACTAGAAATATGTGACAACGTATGTCAAACTTGGTTGTTTTGGTTATTTCTGAGGCTGTTTGTTATCTTCTGAAGATACCCTGATCTTTTCAATCTGACAGCGGCACATTTTTTGCGAAATGTCACGTGTTGGAGGCTGTGCAAAGAGGCTGTTCTTCAAAGCTCACTGTTCACAGCGTGTGTGTGTGTGTGTGTGTGTGAGAGAGAGAGAGCACCACAGTGAACTGCTCTGTTGCTCATTTCACATGTTTTTAGCACAAGAAATTACTAACGTTTATATGGTCCACTTATAATCTAGTAAAAACAAAGTGTGTTCATGTATTACAGCTCCTTCTTATTGGATCCAGCAGTTCATAATTTTTTTCTTAAACCCTAATCCTGACGCCCCACAGTTTTTCTAATTAATTTTAATGTAGCAAGAAGTTCTGAGAGAAAACGGAGATTAGAGGTGAATTATTCCATTAAATGTTTGTAATCACATGACAGAAATTCAAATTGGTATGCCAGCAAAAGCGTTTTCTCTTAATAAACCAATACATGTTTCAAAATTGCTTGCCAGGAACTACAGAGGGAGACACTCCACCCCCAACCCCCCACCCTCTTTTATTTGGAATCCAGTGTGCGCAAGAGACGGAGAGAGTGGAAGGAGCTCACTGCCTTCCACAGCTGCACAGATCCTTGGAGTCTCTTCATCATCCCCCCCACCAACACCCCATCATCATCATCACAGTCTTTTCAAGCCAGTTAGATCATGAACCTGCTCTTTTCTGGTTGCTAAGGAGGGGAAATCGAGCTCCGAGGAGTGGACGAGGCGGTACTTACTAAGGTAACGCGTTCTTCCAGTCATCAGTTGTTTGTGTGTGACTGTGTGTCACTGTAAACTTGTTCCAATGTTCGCTGACGCTGAATGATCAATTGTCATGTGCAGCGCTGGATTCAAGCGTCTCCCGAGGTGCTGGTGAGTTTGAAGTGAATCATCCTGTCGCCTCGCGCTCCCTGCTGTGCGCGCGCGCGCGCTGAGAGAGCGAACGAGCGAGCTTGTATTAAGGCTGGCGCGTGTCTTTCAGTGAGTGACAGGGTTTTTCTGCCTCCTATATTCGGCATCGCTCTGTGGAGTGCTCTGTGAATTGGGACCGGTGTTCCTGTGGGTATTGCGCTCTGAAAGCAGCTGTTTGTCTTTTTTAAATAGCTGCATATATTTGTAGTGCAATGTGGCTCTGGGAAATCGTGCCCACGCTCAAATTAATAACATTTCTACCTTTAGGTTCGCTGGTGTTCATCACAAACAGCTGTGGTCAGCGCGCGCTCCTCATGTGGCCAGTGTGGAAGAGCATAACCGATTCAGAGTTACTGAAAATAAGTCCACAAATGGTTTGAGGAGACCGAGAGCAGATGAGTGTTTTCTGTCTTTTCTAGCGCACCCGTGCAGGTGACTGACACACAGCATACAGCGAAGTGAAGTGCAGCCTGTGCTGAAGACCAAATGCATGGAGTCTTTCTTTCTCTGTTCTTTTTGTAGTAACAAAGATACTTTCCACTATTTTTAAGATACAGACGGTTGTGTCCGCTACAAGACACCTTAAAATAAAAATATTTAAATAGTTTAATCGTAATGTTTAGGGATGGTTCTAGCGCCGTTTGGTTTTTTATAGAGTATGCGTGTATTAGTAGTGTTTTATATTTGATTATGTAAAGTAAAACATAATGTTATAAAATAGTGTTAAGACTCAAAAACCTCTCTGTTGTTCCAGTTGAGACGGTTTAATTCCTGTAGTGTATACTAATTAACAAGAGTTTTGGTCGATGTTTTTGCACTTAAAGGGCTATTGCTGTATTACTTTAGAGAGGAACACATATGTTAGCTATAGAGAAAGATGTGTATGTCAACATACCTTATGTGAAACTGAAAACTGATCTATTGTCTTCTCTGCTGACTCCAATTATGAGTCGTCGATAAATCGCTTTCTGAGCAATAGACCCGTGGAAAGCTGAAACCCTCGGCGTTCATAACCTTTAACAACAAGTGAACTTACAGAGTTACGGTAGCTAATTAGAGGTTGCCATAACCAAATAGATTTCCTAGGTATAATTTGGTTATTCCAGCACCAACGTTTTTCTGTCATTCAAGTAAATATGATTTCTGACAGCTGCTGTTCGTTAGAAAGGGCGCGAATCGCGAGATCTCACCCGAGCATTTCTCCAAACTCTAAACTGAGGAAAAATTAAACTGAATTAACCTTTTCTTTCTAGACCTTTTTCTCTGTATACTGGGTACCTTTTTATTGCAAATAAACATTTTAATCATAGAAAGTAGTTTTTAAGATGTCCACAAAAAAGTCATAATTTACTCACTCAAATGCTGCTCCAATTATTAATTAATTTATTTTTCACAAAAGGAGATGGATGAAAGAATGGAGATTAGTTGTAACCCAAGTGACATGCACTGTGTAGGCTACTCAACTATCTAGTGTATGAGCTTTAAAAGGTTAATTTTGTCATCCAGCAATGAAGTGTTAGACTCTTCCCTTTGACTGAAATAAGTGCATTATCCAGGTATTTAAAGTAGCCTACACGTTTTCTTGTTGAAATTTGCAGCGTGAACACTACTCTCATTAAACAGGCCTACTACAAAAAGACTTAGAATAGTAGGCTACATGTACACAAGTTGGTGATTTACCTTATGAGTGTGAAGTTCTATATTCTATAATGGTGGTTCACATGAATCGCCTGATAGTATATTCTTTTTCAGTTCTTATAAATGTCCAGATGCTTTTTTCACACTATAGTGAAATATTCAATTCATTGTCTGGGTGGCACACTGGAATCTATTCTGTTTGACTGATCTATTTTCTGTTCTGTCTTTTCCCCACAGAGACAGAAATAGAGATCAAGAGACCAAGCATGGCCCAGGCCTCTCAGGACCAAGGTGCAGTGGGCGTGGCCGACCCAGATGAGGACTCACCCAACATGATTGCTTACAGGAAGGTACTGCTGCATTGCCTTTCAATTTTATATGCTTTGGATTTGTAATCTTTAAAGTCTTGTCAGCAAGTTAATGCTTGAAAGCGAAAGGAATTTGGTCAGCAAATATATATACAATGAGGTAGGGCAGACACACAGAGTCATGAATATTGCTCTGCACTGGATTTGAATTTAAATTAGTTTATTTGTCTGTTTGCTGGTGCATTGTCATCCCTTGATATTTATTCAGTTTCTTTGTGTATAGAATATTTAATTTCTTTCCTGACCCTTATGGTCACTGTGAGTAAAGAGAAGTTGCCTTTGGATTCTGTTTCTTATAACAGTTCCCAGTGCAGCTTTATATAGTGAGATATGTGGAATTGTTTGACTGCCTCTGCAGAAACTTATCTGCCAATTTCCCCCAAAACAGCAATTAGAATGGGAAGCTGTTCTTCCAACATAAGCCCAGGTGAAAGTCGTCAATGAGTCTTTTCTTCCATCTCTGGCATGTGCAATCTGAAATAAATTATTTATATATATATATATACACACACACACACTCAAGTTTGTTTTTGTGAAAAGTGGGGACATCCCATAGGCGTAATGGTTTTTATACTGTACAGACCGTATATTCTATTGCCCTTCACCAACCCTACCCCTAAACCTACCCCTCACAGGAAACATTGTGCTATTTCAGATTTTCAATACACTCCATTCTGTGTGATTTATATGCGTTTTGAAAAGTGGGGACATGGGGTAATGTCCTGAAAACTCACCTTCTCCTTGTAATACCTATGTCATACCCTTGTCATTATACAGATTTATGTTCTCATTTGTCACAAACACGCACACACACACACACACCGCTGTTCAGAGGTTTGTGATCAGCAAAACTTTGGAAAGAAATTAGTGCTTTTATTAAGCAAGGATACTTTAAATTCATCAAAAGTGATAGTAACATATCATAACCAGAACACATAACCAATAGCGAATGGATAAATTAGCCAGATAGTATTGGTGTCTGGGGCATCTATATCAAGTGGAGTTTTCCAGCAGAAGACAACCGACAAATATTGTACACAAGATTTATGTCTCACTTTCATGTTTACAGCTAAGAAAGGCTCAGGCAATTTTCCTGGCCGATCATCTCAGGAAAACATAGCTGACTAGGGAACCGCTGAAGCTTTATTCATTTAGTTTTAAGGGAACTGAGCCGATGATTTGCAGGTAGCCAGAGATATGACCTGTGTGACTGTCTGAACTAAGTGCATTTTATCACCGTGCATTTTGACACATTACCTGTCAGTAATTATATACCACTGTTCACTTAGCTTTAAAAAAAAAAAAAAAAAAAAAAAATATGGTAGCTATATTATATTATACAAGCAAAAAGGTTTTTTTATATAAATATTTTGAACATTAATAGGCCAATTTTACAATCCAAAAGACATTCATCAGACTTATTGTGATAAATATGCCTTTAATATGTTATATGTGAATGAAAGTAAATTATTTTCCATTTAGCAGACACTTTTATTATTCAGAGTGATTAATTGCATTGTACAAGAGACTGTCCCTGGAGCAATCTGGAGTTTAGTGTCCAGGTTAAGAGCCCAGTGATCACAGAACAGTGCAGGGATTTCACCAACTCAATTTTCTGGGTCAGACCTCTTTTGGATTAAACCTGCAACCTTTGTGATAGCAAATTAGACGACCACCATTTCAAATTTGCATGTGGTTTTCCGTTACTGTGTCCTGTTTAGAGACCATGACAAAAACATGCTGACTATTGCTAGATCTAATCAAGAGGCAACAAAGCAAATCTTTCCCAAATGATCTTTTTTTAATTACAGGTATAAAGGATGAACCAGGTGGGCAGAAATATACTTTGGAGGCTCTTGAAGCTAATTATATCAGTGGAGCCTATTATCATACCGTATTCAGCTGTAATTAATTACTGTCATCCATAGTCTGCGCTACAATGGCCATTTTTGGCTCAGGGCCCCTCGAAGAGAAACAACCGTAGTGAAAAATGTCTCTCTCCATATTTTATTTGGCATGAAAATGAAGTGAGGGCAATGATAAACAAAGGGTGTGGAGATGCTGAAGAAGAGCGTTCTTGTGCTGTAGTTGATAGATGAAGTGAGACGGCTTATTATAAAACAGCAGTAACTTGATGTGCTCCTCATTACCACTTCACACAAGCAGACAGAAAGGACTGGTGCCCCATTATTGCTTTGTTCTTGTGTTTTTGCATGTGTATGTAAGCAGGTTTATCCTCATGTGTTTGTGTGAACTCTGACAGCTTGGTTAATTATTTCTTTCAAGCTCTGTTGAACTTATTCGGACAAGTATTTCTTTGGGCAGATTTCTTATTTGTGTTATTCTCTACACTTAACCAATTAGTTTATGACAGATAAAATAGTTCAACATCCTTCAAATGAACAGCATTTTGCCTCTGCACATAAAATAAAATGCCAAATCTGCAAATTTTGTTTGGTGCTTTACACAATCAATTCATTTTTCCCTATTTATCCTCAGATGCTGCCTCCAGCTAAAGGCTCCTACCTGGCTTTTGGGACTAGCAAGCACATGCATGAGTTTGATATTGAAACAGAATGCTGAATTTGTACAGAATTTGTTGTAAGGACTTTGGGGAAGTGGCAGGGATTTGGATCTGCTTTCAAATGTTCCCCTGCATTATTTGAGGAGAGTTCAAGGGGGTCGCTGATAGGGATGCAACGATTATAGATTTTGTTGGTACGATTATTGTCTGAGAAATAATCACGATTTCACGATTATTATGCATTTTTTCATTTCACAAAATTATTATTGTATAAAATCACATGAACACTCTTTAGATCATAAAGTGTTATTTATTGCTGCCTTTAGAAACAGAAATAACACAGTAACCAATAATACAGCACAAAATAATAATAAAGACAAACAAATGTCTATCTCTCCAATTGGAATTAAAAAGGTGACCTCCCCATTGATAAACCATATCAGTATTTCCCTTTTGAAAATAACTAATGAAAATAGATCACAAAAGTATTTAGTATTTTCAGTTTGTACATTCTTTACATTTCTTTTGGACCTGAGGCAGAAAACTGGAAACATGGTGAAGAAAAAAAAATCCTGTTGGTTTTTGGCTTATGCATAATAGGCTACTATAAAAGGGATAATACAGTATACAGGGGAAACTATTAATAATCAGGGGAATAAACTAAACCATCATTGTAATCATAAACACATTGTAACTGTCATCCATACATATTAATTTGAATATTTTTTATAATAATTCATATGATTTTACATGTGGCCTGAGAAAATCATGTCTGTTATTTTGGTTTGTGAGATCGGAGATCGACACATACAAACATTCAGGAGGACACAAACTTGTTGTGAACCCTGCCCCGTGACTTTTATTAATAAAATAGCTTAGATACTGAATTGCTACATATTCATCAGCAAGGAGAGGGTAAAATCACTGTTTAAGTAACTAAACTCACATGTTTGTAGAGAGACGCGCTGACGCAGGTTCACACACACACACTTCTCGCTCCCTCTCTCTCGATCGAATAATTAATTCAAGTAGCTAAATGTTATAATTAATTAATTCAAATAAATGTGATCTTACCACACTATTTCATCTGTCTCAGCGGAGAGATCAAAACAAAACAACGGTCACTTATTAGAAGTACAAAACGAGGATTTGTAAAGAAGAATGTCAGAGGATTTCGATATAAGCCAAGAGGAGACTGGTTTTCCTTTGCTAAAGTAAGGAAACTTTGCTTCCTTTGCTCCTGTTAACAAACGTTCGTTTTCACAAAACTCACCGGCGCATGTGCAACGCTGAACTCATACGTCATCAGGCCGGAGCTGCTTCCATGTACAATTGTTGGCGCAAGCTACATTAAAGTGATTGAATATGGATATTTTTCTTACAAATCGCATCGATTCGCTACAGGAGGCCTTTGTTCACCCCCCGGAGCCGTGTGAGACCCTTTTTTTTTCTTTTTATTTAACTTCTTTTGGACTGATGCATGCAACACCCGCTGAGTGGCATTAAACAGCTTGAAAGATCAAAGACCATTTTTTATATAACTCCGACTGTATTCGTCTGAAAGAAGAAAGTCATATACACTTAGGATGACTTGAGGGTGAGTAATTTATGGGCTAATTTTCATTTTTGGGTGAACTAACCCTTTAAACTCTCGAGTAAGCAATTATACAGTTTCATTTGAGGTCAGAGGACGCTTTTGGGCGTGTTAGCTCCTGCCTCCATCCCCATGATGGCAATATATCAGGGCCATGGAAGTGCTGGCAATGTTTTTCTCATCTTTTGATTGTTTGTTTACACACAAAAAGTGCTGGGGCCTTGAAGTGCTGTCACGACATGAGTATGTATCCCAGCAGAACGCTCCAATATGAAGGACATTCAGGAGGAGGGGTGGAGCAAGCATCCTAAATCTGTTTTACAATTTATGCAGATCGGCTGGTATAGACGAGCTGCATTACTTTTTAATTTCTCATATGAATATTTATAGTATATCTGTTCAATTATTGAACCATATTAAAAGACAACCGCCTCTTTTACCTAATAGCTACTAAAAATAAAGGGATAGTTCACCCAAAAATTTAAATTCTGTCATTATTCACTCACCCTCATGTCATTCCAAGCCTGTTTTTGCAGGTTTGGAATGACATGAAAATATTTTGAAAATGGTGGTAACCAAACCGTTTTGGTTCCCATTGACTTCCATTATTTAAAAAAAAATACAGCTGAAGTCAATGAGAACCAAGACTGTTTGTCTACCAACATTCTTCAAAACGTATATATTTTTTGTGTTCCGCAGAAGAAAGAAAGTTTGGAACGACATAAGGGCAAGTAAATAATGACAGAATTTTCATATTTGATTATCCCTTTAATATCACAATGAAATTAGTATCAGCAACTTCAGTTGTTGTGGTGTTTAGGCTCAGAATAAGAAGAACAGATGCTAATATTGTTGTAGTATGCAGTTTTGTCTGGACAATCCGCTATTGGGCTACATTAGCATATGGCTGTATGCAGGTTATTGTATGCTAAAACAATCACATAATTTGCAGTTAAAAAGACCCAGAGCCCTACTTTCCAAGGTGCTATTTCACGAGCATAATGAAGGCTGCCATTTCAAAGGCAGACATTGTATGAAAATGGCATGAAGACCTATTCATACTATGGGTGCGCACAGACCACTTCTTGTGAATCTGTTATGAGCCAGGCCTCACGCATTAGGTGTAAAGATTTGTATCGAAGGCTCTTCGGAACAATAGAACGATACACCTGTACTTACAATGCACCTCCTCAAAAGAGCACCTGGCTCTTCATGTACTTAATTGTTTATTGTCTAAAAAGATAGCCCACACACATGTTTTCTCAAAGGTTACACAATGAATCTCTCCAAACAGCACATCTATGCAGATATTTGAGTCGAGTTGGTATGTGCTGAGTCATTTTCAAAAATTCACAGTAACGTAAACTGTTTAGAACAGGTATTCTTGTTGGTCGTTAGAGTGTTGCGGTTGCCAAGGGGTTCAGAGTGGCTGCTAGGCACATACTTAGAGCCCCAAGGAAAAGTAAGGGGACACCCCAAAGACTTGGATGTGACTTGAGTCCCTCTTTAATGTGAGTATATACAAGTTTTTGCTCATTTTATTGTCTCACTGTGTCTGTGGAGAACTTCCTAAAACGTATTGTTGTACAGAGGCCAAATGTGTGATGCAGTATAAAAAGTGTTTAGTGCAAGACATGTCAAAATGTTTTTGAATTACATTGTTCTTTTATGGGCTCGGTACAAAAACAATAGAATCCTCTAGATTAGAACATTCTTCATGCTTTCCATTTTTCACGTGACTAAACTGTGTTATTGGCAAATAAAGAGGATTCCTTGCTATTGATTGTTGTAATTTAAGATCCTTCCATGGCTTTGGCTGAAGAGGTTGGTCAGGTCAAAAGATGCAACAGGTGCCATTCATGAGACCATGATTAATAAATGTGAAATTTACCCAGACTAGCACTGTTGCTCCTCAAAGTTGCCAGGAGGAAGCCACTGTCCTAAGGGATTGAGCTCCAGTAATGGACACTGCAAAACCTTTCTCTCTAGATTACTCTTCTTCTGTCTTTTTTCTTTTACTAGTTCTGTTTCTTTCTCTGCTCAAACTTCCCACATTTCTGGTCTTGTTTGCAGGAGTGTTATGCATAAGTAAAAGTACCTCAATCCTTTCTTCTCTCAGTTCTTCTCAGTTAGTCAGGCATCATCCTTAGGCACATATGGGGGCAGGGCCGTCGTCAGAAAATCTACAATGGGGGGCACACTTTTTATGATCTCAGAACCAGACATTCACCAAAAAATATAACAACCAGTATTATAACTTAAATAGATAAATTCTATATTAAAACAGATCACCAAAACAAGACAGTTCAACCTACAACAATTCAGATAAATTTATTAACTACAAAAAAAGAAAAAATTGCATTATGCCTACACTTCGTAAACCATGCCCAGTTCTGTGGGGGTTCTAGACAAAACGAAAGCATAAGCGCCCTCAGTTGAGACTGCAATAATAAGACATTGGGTGAAACAGATTTGGCAAACGCTCTGGTGCGTATTTGTTCAAGGGTTTCTATTTACAGTGTGTTTTTGCAGCATTGAACAATGTGGCCAATCACAGACATAATATCTGTTGACCTAATGAACGCAATGACCAATGCAAGGTGTTTAAGTTAGAATCCACTCGCCGCTCTAATTGTCCGGAGTTTTGTTCTGTACACTCGTGAGTCCTCTCATTAGAACAAACAAAGTGTACATGTGATATAAAAAAGAGTTTCACTGTGCAGTGTAGAAAGCTTCATTGATTATAAAGTAACTTTGTGAGATTGCTATGAACTAAGATGGGTGCCAGCTGTTTAATGATTATAAAGGGAGTACTCTTTCTATGCTATATATAATCCATTCAGAATTTCAATAAGTTCAATAAGTTGTATACTGTACAACTGTAAAACTGTATACTGTAATTTTAATAAACGAAAGTACAGACTGCTTTTTTGGAGACTTGGCTGTTGTATTTGAATAATTAATGCGGTAGGTCTATTCAAGGTTTTGGCGATTGTTTTTAATAGTGATTTATAAACTTAATTAAACATTTTGTGTACTACATGCATTAGTGCATTGAATATGCATGTTCTTTTAAAAGATAATGTGTTATTAGCTTCCTATTAAGTTACCGTTGTAGAGATTAGTGGTCCCTTGAACTAAATGTTGCTAAATACGCGGGCTGCCGAAGTATTTATAGACTGGATCAGCGGAGTTGAAGTTCTTCGTTCTCAATAGTAAGTCTGCTTGTGATCATATGCAGGGGGGCACTGCCCCCCAATCCCCCCCCCCCCCCCCCC
>NW_015642819.1:999034-1007410 GCF_001515625.1 Sinocyclocheilus rhinocerous
GTATGGGGGTGATGCCATTGGCTCAAGAGTGAGAAAGATTCATATTAAATCTGTTTATTTTAGCAATGCCAGATTACCTCACATTTGTTTGGCAAAACAAATTTGTTATGAGCAGTATGGAGGCCACACTTCAGATAAACCTGCTGGATAAGAAACTGCCATGCAAATAAACTAGTGGGTCCCACATGGCAGTGATAGTTCAGTCTTTTTTATTTTTCTGTTTGCTCTTAGAAAAATACATTGTGTAAATGAGGAGATGCTACCGCAAGCAATTCATCATGAAGATTCACTCCAAGTTACCAGTGCAAATAATGCAGAAAATATTAAACAATGAAGCAGTAATTTACATGATTTATTCATATTGTGGCGCATGCATGAAACACAACGTCCAGCATTTTTTTTTCATCAGATGATGTGGTGCAGTTTATAAATGGCACTTTATGTCATAAGGTCGATGACCTCTGCTCTAGGTTCTTGTGGATGAGCCTTTAGGGAACAACTCTAAATTAGGCCTGTGATACTACATCCTGTAACCTCAGTGAGGAATGGCAGATGAATCTGGGTCTTTTGTGTTGTGGCTGATTGACACCGAGAATCTTTGTTTTCGTAATTCATGTAGATAGATTAAAGATGTGCTGCAGTCAATGTATTGACCGCAAGCAAAATGTTCATCTTCTCTAACGGAGACTCAAAGCCTCAGTGATCCAGAATGCAGTACCCTTGATTATGAATGTCTCTCCTGTCATCACACTCCCTTTTAAGTGTTTCAACTGGCAGACACCGATAAGGCCGGTTGCTGTTTGAATTGGTGAGCTGCAATCGAGTTCCAGTGGGCTGCTGTTTCTTTCAAATATAGAAGAAAAGGTGAGATAGGGAGCAGAAAAAAGAAAGGGGGATTTAGGTGAAGAGCACTGACATTTGATGTGTGTTTACTAAAGGCTAGGCTATCTGACAGCATTTAGCTCAATATTGCATTGAGGGATTAGCATAGCAGTAATGAAACCCTTGCCCTTGGCATTTTAACCATCCACACTATGTCACAGCCTGCACCTTGTTGGCATTCTGTATGCCAGCCGCCTACCTTCACCTGCGACCTTCCTGTTTAATACAGGAAAAGGCAGTAACCTCAGTTTACATTATTCTCATGTATTCTTCCAAGGGGGCTTCTGAAATCAAACCTATTTGAGCTCCCTGTGTAATGGCGCATTTAATCCAGGTTGGTTCAACACGGGAAGAGTGCCGCTATACTGCACTGTCTCACATAGTCATGCCACAGAGACAAGTGCCGTAATCACAGAGAAAGTGCCAGAAAGCCGGGCTGGGTGATGGATAAATAATTGAAGTGTGGGATGGCAGGATTAGAGGCTGGCATTGAAGGGCGCAGCTCTGTAAATTTGTGCATGTATGTGCATGAATGGTTGATGAAGACAGCTGTGGGACAGTTTAAAAGCTCATTAAGATGCTTTTGCAGAGTCCATTGTCCATTGTGAAGAAAGCCTAAGGGAGACAGAGGAAAATGTGCAGGCGTGAGAACCGCCTTCAGATTTCTGTGTGTTCATTTGTTTTGTGACATGAAAGTACTGGCCTGTCATTGGAACATGTACAGCGAATGTTTTTTTTTTTTTAGTCGATGATTTTAGTTGTCTGAAAAAATTAATTGTATGTTTGTTAAGATGTATTCGCCCCTGATAATGTCATTTGCTGGTATTTGCATCAATAGTTCACTCAACAACAAAAAATCTGTCATGTACTCATATATTTATATTTTTCTGAACCTGTATGACTTTCTTTTGTTCTGTGGAACATAAAATATAATTTTTTTTTAAACGTTGCAACTGTTTTTGTAGAATAATGAAAGTGGGGTCCAAAATAACCCCATTCACACTGGACATTCATTGTATGGGGAAAAAACACTTCTTTTTTTAAGGCTTGTTCAAAATATCTTTTCCAGAGAATAACAGAAAGTCATACAGGTTTGGAACGACATTAGGTAAAAATGTCTGTTAAAGTTAATTGTTTTAAATATATTGTATATATTAACACATTATCTTTGCTAGGCCTAATAAAAACGTAATCTGTAATATAGGCCTATTAAATATGAGCGTATTTGTGTGCATGACACCTTTTTATTGCTTTAGCCTACATGTCAACAAAGTGGGGCAAGCCCAGGCTGAGCTTCTGTTCTGGACTGGGGACATCAAATCACATGAGGTCTGTCTGCACCATGTCCATATGCTTCCAGTTTTCAGTGTGAACGCAAGGCATATGCCCATGCACCTTTAAAAACAAAAACAAAGCAAGATTAAGCAGATGCTCTGCCCACAAGAGATAAGTATAGATTCTATAGATCTCACCCTCTCCTCCGTCTGTGGGCTCTGTTAAGACCTGGACACAGTACAATACGTCTCGAATGACAGCCACTGTTCATTAGCCCATCATACTGAAATAAAAGACAAGCCTGTTCACATTTTCACTCTTTCTGCAAAATTTCAGCTGTCCACTCCATCTTTCTCTATTCCTCTCTTCGGTCTCTTTATTTTCTCCTACGCACAGGCGTTCACATATTCTCTCTCCTTCCATTGCTCTCAATTTTTGTCACACTGATGCACAAACATTCTTTTTCTGTCTTTCTCCTTCAGTTGTCTTGCTGTCGCTCTCCTACACTCCACATCCTTTCTCTCTCTCTTTCTCTCTCTCACACACGCACACACACACAAACTCGCACACAGCTTTATGCTTTACACATGGTTGCTGCTGCTGTGGTGCTTATCTCTTCTGGGAGTGTAATAATTTTTTATTTATTTATTTTTTTGCTGCATGGGAACAATTTTTAGGCACTCTTTCAAATCTAAACTGCAGAAAGATAATTGCTAATGCATATGTCAGTGTTGGGGGGATACTTCGCCAAGCTACAATCTACCCCCATCATGATGGCCCTTTTTCGAGTCATTACACTTGTAAACCTATAACTAATGGTGAATTTAATTACAGATGTATTTTTTCTGGCACAAGAACAGTGAGATTTCATGAATGAATAAATCTGAAATTTCAACAGATAGATTTACACTGAATAAATAAAATAAGCTACTAAAAAGGTTCGTTTGTGTCACTACTTTTAGCTAGATATTCACTGCGACTATAGAATGGAGAGAAGCTACTTGTATAAGAATGAATTGCAACGCTCCAAATGGCATCTACAATGGCCTTTTTGATATTTTGTTTAATGTAAAAAATAAATAAGTAAAACTAAATTAAAATGTTAAAAACAAAACAAAGAAATCAAGTATCAATGAGGTTCGTATTTTTACCCTCAATAACTGTTTTCATTAAAGAACAAAGAATTAAAATCTTGAAAATTCTGTAAATTCTGAAAAAAAATTCTGCATTGGTGTCCTTTATAGTTGTCGTCATCCACAGCATTGTAAGTTTACACCTCTATTCTAATCTACAGCTTGCTTGTTGTCCTTCTTTTTTTTTTTGCTGTCACAAAAATGCTCCTACTTGTACTTCTATACTGCATCTCCTGACTTACGAATCATCCATTCCAATAATAATGAAATGAGTCTCCTCATGACTCAATGGCTGTTTGAATCTCCTCACACCCTGCAATTCGCCGAGCTCTCCTCAAGCTAAAATGAATGCAAAAACCAAACAGGCCTACACCACTAGTCTTTGCCAGTGTAATGCTATATAACCTCGTGTTTATTGCGTTTATACTTGAAATGCAATAAAAGAGCCAGTTGCATTTACATGCATCAATTAGACAGCATCTATTCGTTTACCAAAATGAAATGCAATCAAATACAATCTAATTGCAGTACATCAATAGGACAAGTGACCATTTCCTACTTTGTCTCATATTAAGTCACTTACAAATGTTACCTGGCCCTAAGCCAAAATTAACACAGCAAATTAAATTTGATGAGACTATAAATTGCAGTAACATCTGTTAAATGCACATTCGCCATGCCTGCCGCATACTAAATTGAGCATAAAAAAAATCGAACTAATTCATTGTTGCAAAAACACTAGTTTGTTTTTCAGATACGTCTTTTTCTTATTTTTGTATGCATCTAATGTCTTTTAAGTGTGTCTCCTCTCTCGGTTGAAGAATAATGATCCTAAATGCCTTTAGCAACAGGATGCAAAATCCCCCTACGGATCTGACTCGGCTTTCTTTCTCTGCTGTCAGATGTGAGTGTGCTGTATTGTTGAAGTAAGCCTCTACTTGTTAGTTTGTACAGGATGATGGTGGGCATGATCATCCAGCTTTCTGTTTTTAAATTATTCATGATCCACTTAATCTTGAGGAAATATATTTTACATTTTACATGTATTCATTTGACACCGTTTTATTCTAATCATGGTCAAAGTATGCATTTTATCAGCATGTACTTGACCTATTTTACTTAATGCTAATGAGAAGATCATTAAATGGCTTCTGCAACAGTGCAGCAGCAACTTTGTTACATATCCAAATTCATAAATTGTGGACAAAATTGCAAATTTGCATTCAGCATTTGTTTACTTTTTTCATGTGTTTTCTTGCATTTTGAAGTGCAAAAGTAGTGTTACCCATGCAAATTAATACAAAACTTACCCACATTGCATATATTTTATTATTGTTTTCTTTCTATGAAATTAAGTCATCATTTTTTTTTATAGATTTAATAAACCAAAATCAAACAATAGGCTACAGTCATGTTTCGTTCCAATCAGCAAATGGTGAATGATTCATTTGGTTGAGTGAATTCATAATAACATGCTAGCATACTACAGTTACTCTTTCTGCCATATTTAACACACACACACACACACATACATATACTGTATATATATATATATATATATATATATATACAGATATATATTTATTTATTTAGTCATTTATCAGACGCTTTTATCCAAAGCAACTTACAAATGAGGGCAATAGAAGCAATCAATCAAAGTATTAAAATAACTAAAAACAGATCCAAAACTAAAAGCTAAAACTTTATAAATACTACCTATACACATTTTAAAATAAATTAAATTTTTAATTTATTAAAGATTAAGTAAAAATGACAAATGCATACAACAAAATTAAAAAACTTAACATTTAAATGAAAAACAAAAAATAAAGCTAAAAACAACAAGATATATATATGTGTGTGTGTGTGTGTGTATTTATTTTATTTATTTGTCGAATAACCCTTAGAACCTGCTTAAGTACCTCTTGGGATATGTGTATCCCTGGTTGGAAATTACCAGCTGACTTACAGAAACTCGTCTGGGAATGCAGAGCCTGATTAACCCAGAAGGTGGTTCATATTCCAGTGAGTTTTCATTGAAATCGTTCAAACACATGCTTGCTTTATCTCGAAAGGGGATGTCTGTAGAGCTTTCATTCTCTCATGTGAATTGCAGGCTACTAACAATCACAACGATTCTCTTGAACAGTAGTTTGCTCGCTTATCAAGGGCAACATTCATCACAGTGGCTCCCAAAGCATTCCAACCACACTGGATGAGTTCCTTAAAGAGATGAAAGCATTCAGCGTCAGATTCATGAGGTTTCGAATGCAATGGTTGAAAGATGGTCCACAGCTCCCTGAATGAGAGTCAATTAGCATGCGTATAGATGATTGACAAACAATCCAAAAGGCTTCTGCCACTATTTTAGTGTTCCATACTAACAGCAGCTTAGTGCAATGCCTACCTTCAAACACTAAATCCCCATATCAGCTGTGTTTTCCTCTGCGTCTGAGAGTGGAGGTAAAGCGGAGGCGCTCTGGGTAAATAGAACTGTCATCTCTCCTTAAACAAAACCTCGACACTCAAGGAGGCTTGCGGGAATGAGCCTGTCAATTTTCCTGGGCACCCTCGGAGGATGCCGGTGTGTCAGCCCTAATGAGGGTGCTTGTACCATTTCACCATCCGAAGCACAAAACAGGGCTGCAGCAAATGCACCTCACCTTTTTTAAAACTGCTTCCACAACTGCTGTACTTAAGCACTGGTCCTGTATTTAAAGGCGGAGGAACCGGTCTGAATCACTGGTCCCGATGATTATAGCATTGACTAGGGGTTTATTGTCAGCTGGTTGTTATTAGAGGTGATGTTTCCGCCATCGCATTACAGTGTTTTGTGAGTCTGATGTGATGAGTGAGAAGAAAGCTTTTTCATGTAACTCTCTCAAGGCGGTGATTAATTGCTTTGATAAGACCTGCTGACATTTTGAAATTCTGCTCTGTTTCTAATAACCACAGTGAAATAGCTTACGGTAATGTTGCTCTTGTCAACTCGGAGCTTCTTGTGTCATGTTTTTTTCTTACTGTAGACTGTTCATCAAAAGGGGTCACTTATTTGTCGATTACACTTTAAATGAGTTTTAAAGGGCAATTAAGTTGCCATAGTGCATTAACAATTAGGATGTTTTATCTTGCGTCCATCACCATTAGATGATGTAATTTTGTTAGAAGTTTATCGTAAATCTGAAGGGGAAAAAAATAGTGTACTACAAAGGAAAATAATCAAACAAAGCATGTTCAGACTCTGCTTTCTCGAACGTTTCATCCAGGTAAACTGCTGATGTTTTGAAATCGCTTTTGCGTTGTCAGCTTTATTTTGTCTTAATTCAGTCTCATTATGAACAATGACATTGTCATCCTCATCATTACTGTCATAAATGCATTCATGTAAAAAAACAAAAAACAGTAAAACAATTTATACATCACAAATGTTTATCAAAAGTATTAAATGCATTTAAATATAATTGCCTTTTACCCTTTGTGCATGACTTTTTCCCATTGTGATTTTTATTTATTTATTTTTGTCTAATTGTTTTTAGTCTTCTTTAGGGATGAAAACCTAATTTTTGAATTTTCATTGTTTGATATTAATCAATTATATTCAGATATTAATGTGTCCACCATTGGAGACATTGTGCATTTAAGTCTTGAATTTAACATTTATTTAAAATGTTATGAGAGCAATAAACAGAAGTCTTTTTTTGTCAAATCTGTGAATTCAGTATTTAATTGTTACTGTGTTATTTAAACCCAATCAACATGACCTTTAAATAACTCACAGTGCATGAAAGGGTTAAGTTCACCTTTTGCAGATAATTACAGATTTAATAAGGAGTAAAATCAATGAGACCTGAGGAGCCTGAGTCTGTCTGAAGCCAGAACAGAAGGGCAGGGATTTTAGCAGTCTCCACCCCATAGAGAGCCATTAAATTGGATGACTGAGTGGACTTCATTTCACCTCAAAAATTTTTCCTTATGCTCAAGCTGGGTTAGGCCATCACAATGTCTCAAAACATCCTGCACTAGCTCCGTTAGCTGTTTATTTTGAGACTGCATTGATTAAAACCCCAAACACCAGTTTATTGACAAATATCCACTTTGTGATTGGTGAATGTGATTATTTAATTGTGTTATTTGTTAGCTAACTTGCTAGTTTGCTGAATGAAATAGCCAGTTGCAATTAGAAATGCAATATTCAAATATGCTAAATCTCTGTTTTGTGCATTCTTTTGTTGTATTTATTAATGCATAAGTAGAAAGAGCATCTTTGCAGTAAATTCAGAAGAATGGGGAATGTGCTATGAACTGAGAAATGTCACACCTGCATCTATGACTGTGATGAAATGCTTGCTTATAAAACTCTATACAGGTGTGCAAAGCACACAGGCCAGACGATAAAAAAAGTCAACCTGCCTCAAGCTAAAGAATGTGAGAAAAACAGGTTTAAAGAAGCTTGTTTCTGACGCTGCCTATAATAATTACATGCTTGTTGTGGTAACCTTCACTGCATGTCTTGGACTATCCTTCGCCAGTGGTCTCTGTGATGCCTTAAGGAAATGGGTTTGAAAAGAGAGACAGTGTGGCTGCATCCAAGTTGTGCTAGTCTCATTTTGTTTTTGCTGTGTTGCACCTTGCAGTCATTATTTTTTATGGATTTTTAATTACGCTAAATTATGCTTCGTGAGAGAGGATGTGGGAAATGGGACGGAATCGAGTATTCAGAGGATGCTGCAGTTTCATGCTCTGAGCTTGACGTAAAATTCATGAGTTTGACACTGGGTGAAGTATATTCCCGTCTGAGCAACCGATGGACAGCAGTGGGGTGAAAACACAGCCTATATGTGTATGCACTGCAGCAACAAAAAAGGCTTACGCTTAAAGCAAAAAAAAAGATATATATTCAACCCTCTACGGACACCTTGGCAATTGAATCGCCATTGTGAGCTTGACGTTTCATGAGTTTGACACTGGGTGAAGTATATTCCCGTCTGAGCAACCGATGGACAGCAGTGGGGTGAAAACACAGCCTATATGTGTATGCACTGCAGCAACAAAAAAGGCTTACGCTTAAAGCAAAAAAAAAAAAAGA
>NW_015642819.1:1008670-1027155 GCF_001515625.1 Sinocyclocheilus rhinocerous
GGCGAGTCGTGCGCCTTCACACTAGAGTTTATGGTATGTTAAATACAGGTGGGTTGCACATCCATTCAGATGAACTGAAAAACAGCACAGATCGCTTGGCGGAGAGTGAAACTGATGCGCTCAGTCAGAGAGTGTTCGGCGAGTGAATATATATCTGAGCTAAACTTATACTCAGCCTCCAACTCACACACTGGCGAGTAAAATCTAAGAATTTATTAGCCATTGGCTAATATTATACATTATTTAGTCGCCCAGAGTGAAGATTTAGTCGCATATGCGAGTGATTTACTCGCAATGTAGAGGGTTGATATTTATATAGAGCACTTCATACATGATCGCAATTCAGAGTGCTTTGCAAGCATGATAAAGAGAAAAAGAAAAATGAATGATTCATGTAAAAGTTTATTTTTAAATCATTTGAGAACATAAAAATAATTGAGGAAAAATTAATACAAATATTTAATTATAAAGAAAATCCATTAAAATTCATAAATAATAAAATGGAAAGTTAAAGTATGCTTCAAAGGACATAAACTGAAATTAAATAATGCAGTAAAAGTGCTGCACAGTGCTTTTAAATTAACAAAAATAAGTATTACAGAGATAAGGACATTTTTCAACGACGTAAGAAAATTTGCTTATATATGTATGTGAATATGTATGTGTGTGTGTGTGTGTGTGTGTGTATATACACATATAAACACTGATTAATGATATTTGCCATGTATGTCTAAATATTGGAAGTGTGGGGTTAAGAAACATTCACGGTTGCTTTAACAGTGAGAACTGGGAGAAGATTGTATGCCTCTGAAACAGAGTCTCATAGCAGGTTATCTTTAAAAAAGACTGACCTCTGCTCAGCCTCCAGCTGTTCTGTTCTCTTTACCTGTTGGGCTGTCAACATGCTCTGAGAGGGACTGAATGCCCAGCTGGCTTGGGTCATGGACAGAATTTAGATATTAACATGCTATTTTATATGAGACACATAACTTGTACTGCATGCAATGTACAGTACACCACCCCCACACTCTCCCTTTCTTTGTCTGTGTGACTTTTAGGTGCAGTTTTGGGTGTATCTATATTAAGAGCTGCACAAGTAATGTTTCAACACCTTAACAAAAAAATCACATTAGTGTCCACATTGTAGTTAAGCAGATCCTCTATCCATTTACAGCCACACCACAGGATGAATTTGGTTTTGTCATTCATGGGAGGAAGTCTTGCATTATTGAACACTTTTTTTTTCAGTTTCTTATGATCCAATATCCTGCAACTGGAATTGGTACTGGTAACTGGAAAATTAAATGTTCCATTTTTAAAAGTGACCTAGATCTGTTGGTGGTTCAAATGCTGGGTGTGTGAATGTTTGTTTAAGTTTGTGATTCAATGTGGTGTATTCAAGAATGTATACATGAATTATACATTTCTATGTATATTTAAAGAGAATTTTGCATATTTTCACTGTATATTAATATAGTGATATAGCAAGGTAATAATTTTATATTACAAGTAATTATGTGTATATATATATATATATATATATATATATATATATATACATACATGTATCAGTGTGAATATGAACTATAAATATAATAAATACATTATATAGAAGAATTTTTATTTTTGATTCAACTGTCCCAAATATCAGTGCTGTTGTATGTGGCCACATTTGGACTGTTTTGAGACTGATACATTAGGAGAGATATTCGGCTTTGACTAAAATCCCTGCAGATGCCCAAGGGTTTGTACTGCCTGTGAAACCATACTGAAAAAACTTTGTAAATGATCAGCTGCACCCAATACTAGAATAATGGTGAAGAAATGTCTAGAAAATGTAGATGTTTATACAGTGAAACACAATCAATCTGTAAACGAGCAGTATCGCATTAGGCAGTATCAACATTTGAATGTATTTTCTTCAAAGCAGGCTGGGAGAATATGTTGGTTGCAGTACCTCTGGGGTAAATATGTTATTGCGGTGTCATATTAAATGCTCATTTTTGTTTGAATGGATTACAGTGTAGAGCCAGCCAAACTGGAGGAGTGAAGAGAGCTTGTGAACATGCAATTTGTAAGAGTAAATTATAATAACATGGTGTAATGTTTTAGGGCACCAAAAAATATATATATTTGTTGATTTAAATGAACTGTATGAGTCATACTCTACTGTTATTATGTTTGCTCACCTTAGCTTTTCTATTCAACATAATAACAGTCTTTGAATCCAACTGCAATCTTAGGAAACCCGATCAGGTTTTTGCGCTCCATCAAAAAAAATCCTTGATCGGCTCGGGACATCCCTAACTAACTAACTAAATATAATAATATTTATTATATATTTAAGGTGCATTTTCAGCAGCCATTACTCGAGTCTTAAGTGTTCCATGATATTTCAGAAATCATTCTAATATGCCGATACTGTTAAATAAATATAAAAATACAAAAAAATGTATGTTAAAATAAACATTAATATTATAATCATTATAAACATTAATATATAAATATAATAACAATTTTATTTTTATTTCAACTATTCCAAATATCATTGCTGTTTGTACAAAAAAATGACCTTCTGTGCTGAATAAATGCCGTTCTGACCACCAGCTTTAACTTGCAGTAGCATCTTGGGATAATATTGTCTCTGGTTTTCACAACTCATTGATTCACTGAGCACATAGATGCAGGTTTTCATAAGGGATGGTAAAGCTTTAATTGGCTTTCCTGTCAACTCGAGCCTTATCTGAGCACGTTAATCCAGGCAGATAGATTCACTGAGCCTTTCCTGCAGCAGTACTGGGACCCATGGGGCAGACTGGCTGCAATGTGATTACCTTGTTACTTTAGGACACACATCACAGTGCTGTCACCTGTTTGTCACTGATTCACACCAGGACGTCACTAATTGGTTCAAACGTTAGATGATGACCTTTCATAACCAGCTAGACGGCATCATCCTTGTTGTCAGTGTGATGATAATTGTAGTGGAATGATGAGTGTATGTCATACTGTGGACAGTGAGAACTCTCTGTGTGGATCATCACGTTTGGAAAAAGTTGATGGGGGAGCGTAAGTCAAATTTATGTAAAACATGTAAATTCAATTAGATCTGAACACCAATCAAAGCTTCACTAATGTTCTTATGTGCTAATGAGCTGCAAAGTACTCTGATTTAGTGATTATAGGGAGACATGGCAATGAAGAATATGGCCTAATATCCTAAACTACAGTTTGCATAGCTTAGTGCCCAAAACTATAGTGCATTATACAATGAATAGGGAGTGATTTCAGACATGGCATTGATTTTTTTGGCCATTAAATGAATGGATGGATGGATGAATTAATGGATGGTATATTAGTTACTGTATATTTACTGTATATTTATCTACTGTTCAAAAGTTTGGGGTCAGAAATGAATATATTATATTACGTTTATTATATTATATGTATATTTATATTATAATTAAATTTTACTCAACAATTATGCATTAAATTGAGAAAAAGTGACAGCAAAGACCATTACAGTACAATTATATTTCAAATAAATGCTTCTCTTTTGAACTTTCTTATTCATAGAAGAATCTCTCAAAAAATGTATCACCGTTTCCTCAAAAATATTAAGCAGGACAAATGTTTTCAACATTGATGATAATAAGAAATGTGACACAAAATACTGGACTAACGTCTGCTGAAAATTCAGCTTTGCCATGACAGGAATAAATTACATGTTAAAATATATTAAGATAGACAGTTATTTTAATTGTAATACTGTTTCACAAAATTACTGTATTTTTAATTGAAAAAAAAATGCAGCCTTTGAGGCTTCATGTAGCCATAAGAGTTCTTTCAAATCCATTTTTAAAAAAATCATATTTAGTGTATATACAGCCCTCTACGAACACCTTGGCAATTGAATCGCCATTGGCTAGTAAATTTTTTTGTTTACTCGCCAGACTGATAAATATATACATACACATATACATAAATACACACACACATACACACATTTTCCACGACATTCTAATTTATTGAGATGCACCTGTATTTATATGTATAACATTTCTAGACTGTGGAAGGTTGCATACAACAAGCCCTGATAATGAAGGGACTGTTTTTTGTGCTAATTGGATGATGCTGTTTTAAATTAAACTTTACTTGACTAACTTCTTTGCTCTGCATGATGTTAATGGATGTATTCTTTCCCTCTCTGTGTATTCTTTATTTCTTTTAGAGAATGGATAGATAAGGGTCTGGCTGCATATTAACAAATCCTATACTCAGATCAATACTCTGCCACAGTTCCTGAGCGAACATCATAAGCGATAAGACGGCAAAACAAATTTATCATGAATCCTGGTATACATTCAGGATCATCACAGGTCTCTCTCACTCTCCTTTTTCCTTTTTTACAAGGTCAATTTCCTTAGATTACATTAAAGCAGTCAGGGTTAATGGGCCTCTCAAAGAGGCTAATGGCCCGAAAATGTAACTTCATGCTTGTGCGTCCAAACCTTAATAATGAAGCGATCAACATAGGACTGAAAATAACCGTGGCTGACAAAGCCATCCATCACCAGATCTTGAGAATATTCACTCATTTCCCTGATAGGCTCTTCCTAATACTCTGTTTACTACTCTTGACTGCCTTCGCCTTTCTTCTTCTCTCATATGGCTTTTTGCCTCTGTCTCTTTTGTTCTGTGTCCTCCCGTAGGACATCAGCGCCAGGCACTAAACTTGTAATGGCCTGTCACTATCTCTGCCATACTGTGCTGAAAAGAAATTACTTTCTGATGGCAGTGCCTTACAATGGATCTTAATTCCTTTTTAATGAATGTAGCCATGTCTTCCATGACTCTTTTCAGAACTTCAGAAGTTAGTTTTTTTTTACCCATCTATCTGACCTTGAGGCTGGCCTTTGCTGTGCAGTTCAACCTTTTGTTTTGCTGCATTTTAGTCATCTTTGCTTGGCATAAATGAGTGGGGGGAATAAAACAAAATGCAATAAGTAATCAATTAAAAATCTAAACAAAAATGAATGATGATGCATATAGCACAATAGATACAATATCAAGCTGAAGGCAGATGTCCTGGGTTCACATCCTGAAGGAGTGTGTATATACAGCATATATACACATTTACTGACAGGTATTGCAGCAGACATAAAAGCGGGAAGTGGGAGGTAAGTATAGCACAGGGAACGATAGAGAAGTGGGAAATGTGTATAAAGCCATTCACTATTATGTTCAACAATACTTTCATACCTTGAACAATAACGCATATGTCTGGCAGGCTCATGTACTGACATCCTCTGTGCCGAGGTGGTCATAAAGGCACTGAATCACGAAGGAACTTCAATATTGTAGGCAGCGTCAATATTCCAAAGAGGCTTTTGCCTTACCCCCACCTGCATCCCCCCCCCATGCACAAGCACTGGGAGTAACTCAAAGTCTGGGAGCAAATTAATTGCTAGCTCATGGGGGGACTTCATAGAGGAGAAGACACTCTCTGAGCTCCATCAATTTATCTGAACAGATGGGTCGATGGAGATCGTGAGGATGAAACATGGAGCCATCACGGCTCAGCTCCTCTAAATACTATTGGATGTCGGGCAGGGAGAAGCCAGGGCTCCTTCCTATTGGTGTGTTTTCTTCCTCATATTTCATATGATTTGTTAACAGTGTGCAGTAGGCTGAAATTGTTGTTTAATGTCCTCGATCAGTCCATTTCTTTTCATTTTTCATTTTTCGTGGCTAACCAGTGGTGACAGGTCATAAGGGAGTGAAATTATGACTAACCAAGACAAACAAAATTAGTTATTTGATGAAAAGGGAACAGTGTCTTGTTTAGTCACTGAAGATAATGTACTTCACCAGCGAAATGCGGAGTAAACCAAGTTACGCTCTGGATATAAAATATTGTATTTTTTCATGTGTTATTTACATTTATAATTTTAATATATTTTTGTGTCTAAGACTCTACAGGTGCATCTCAATAAATTAGAATGTCGTGGAAAAGTTCATTTATTTCAGTAATTCAACTCAAATTGTGAAACTCGTGTATTAAATAAATTCAATGCACACAGACTGAAGTAGTTTAAGTCTTTGGTTCTTTTAATTGTGATGATTTTGGCTCACATTTAACAAAAACCCACCAACTCACTATCTCAACAAATTAGAATACTCCATAAGACCAATAAAAAAAAACATTTTTAATGAATTGTTGGTTCCACGACATTCTAATTTATTGAGATGCACCTGTATATAGCCCACATTCTCCTGTGGAAATGAATGATGTGAATAGATGTTCTAGACACTGAAGACTGGAACAATGGCTGCTGAAAAGTTAGCTTTACCATCACAGGAATAAATTTCATTCAAAAAATATTCAAATAGAAAATGGGTATTTTAAATTGTAATAATATTTCACAATATTGCTTCTGTTACTGTATTTTTGATCTTATGAAATGTATCCTTGGTGAGCAAAAATTATTACCCCAAACTTTTGAACGGTAGTCTATTATGCTAAGAAATGCTGTATTAATGTGTATGATAACATTTCATCTTTCGAAACATTGTTATTGTGGTGCATGTGTATTTTCTGATAGGGTCCTGTTCATAGATTTGCAAAAGGCACTGTTTTTGTGGCAACATGGACCTCAAATACAGGACATATTGTAATTGATCTTGTATTTATCTTAAATATAGGAATATTGATATTAATCAAAATAATACATGAAATAAATGAATTTAGAAATTAAAAACACACCAATGACCTGAGAAATGTTTAGTCATTGGTGTGTTCATTTTCCAAAATTAAATAACAGGAGGCTGTTATCAGTCCTTTATTGATTGTCAATGGGGTCAGGCGAGATTGCATATATGTATATAAATGCTGTAAAGCATTTAATAGTTTCCTTTCTGAAAATACCCATTTTCTGTGCCATTTACCTCCAGGGTAATGACAATAAATGAGCTAGAGGCTTTTAAAAGGACTGCAGGGATCTTTTTTTTTTTTTTGCTGATACATCCAGGCTAATGCATTTGTCAAAAACAACTGGCATAATCTGCTGCTACAAAACACATTCCCTCACCACCTAAATGAATGAGATCCTTGAGCTTTGCTGAGCCAGCAGCATTTCAGTAGAGTTGCACATCAATAATTCCCTTCCTCTCCAATTTATCTAATGCCGAAACTGTAGCCTTTGGCTCTGGTTTTTCTCTTTGGCCCTTTTCGCACAGAGCATCTGAAGCCGGACTTTAGAGCATGGAGTACCTGTGTAGATGCAGGACAATAACAAGGGACTTAATTAGTTGAGGGTTTTGGAGACAGGCTAACTGTTTCCTCTAATGTCTCCAGTGATGTTATGGAAATCAGTAGGTGTTAGTTTGCATGGTCCGTTCAATAGCCGAACAGGTGAGGAGAGCGGATGCTGTAATTGGGCCTCTGAGGGATCTTGCAAGAATCAGAGATTCAATCAGAAGGAAAGATCTCTATCAGAATCATCTAAGCATGACCTTCCACCCCTTGTGAGTGAGAGTCTCCAGTTGAACAACCCAGACCAGTGATCATTTTTACACAGTTTTTTTGTTTCAATCATAGTTTTTGTCTAAAAATATCCTGCAAATTTAGGATAGGTCTAATACTATAGTATAATATTTTCTCATATCATTATCATTAATTTGAGTAATTTGTACTACGATGACATCTAATTTTATATAGTTTATTTTCATTTTATTTTACACTACTGCTCAAAGGTTTGGGGTCAGTAAAATGTTTTTGAAAGAAGTCTCTTATACTCACCAAGGCTGCATTTATTTGATAAAAATACATTTATATATTTTAAAATGTAGTGTGATTTATTCCTGTGATGGCAAAGCTGAATTTTCAGCAGCCATTTCTTCAGTCGTTAGTGTCATATGTGTATTTTTGATCTTATGAAATGTATCCTTGGTGAGCAAAAATTATTACCCCAAACTTTTGAACGGTAGTCTATTATGCTAAGAAATGCTGTATTAATGTGTATGATAACATTTCATCTTTCGAAACATTGTTATTGTGGTGCATGTGTATTTTCTGATAGGGTCCTGTTCATAGATTTGCAAAAGGCACTGTTTTTGTGGCAACATGGACCTCAAATACAGGACATATTGTAATTGATCTTGTATTTATCTTAAATATAGGAATATTGATATTAATCAAAATAATACATGAAATAAATGAATTTAGAAATTAAAAACACACCAATGACCTGAGAAATGTTTAGTCATTGGTGTGTTCATTTTCCAAAATTAAATAACAGGAGGCTGTTATCAGTCCTTTATTGATTGTCAATGGGGTCAGGCGAGATTGCATATAGTTACATAAATGCTGTAAAGCATTTAATAGTTTCCTTTCTGAAAATACCCATTTTCTGTGCCATTTACCTCCAGGGTAATGACAATAAATGAGCTAGAGGCTTTTAAAAGGACTGCAGGGATCTTTTTTTTTTTTGCTGATACATCCAGGCTAATGCATTTGTCAAAAACAACTGGCATAATCTGCTGCTACAAAACCCATTCCCTCACCACCTAAATGAATGAGATCCTTGAGCTTTGCTGAGCCAGCAGCATTTCAGTAGAGTTGCACATCAATAATTCCCTTCCTCTCCAATTTATCTAATGCCGAAACTGTAGCCTTTGGCTCTGGTTTTTCTCTTTGGCCCTTTTCGCACAGAGCATCTGAAGCCGGACTTTAGAGCATGGAGTACCTGTGTAGATGCAGGACAATAACAAGGGACTTAATTAGTTGAGGGTTTTGGAGACAGGCTAACTGTTTCCTCTAATGTCTCCAGTGATGTTATGGAAATCAGTAGGTGTTAGTTTGCATGGTCCGTTCAATAGCCGAACAAGTGAGGAGAGCGGATGCTGTAATTGGGCCTCTGAGGGATCTTGCAAGAATCAGAGATTCAATCAGAAGGAAAGATCTCTATCAGAATCATCTAAGCATGACCTTCCACCCCTTGTGAGTGAGAGTCTCCAGTTGAACAACCCAGACCAGTGATCATTTTTACACAGTTTTTTTGTTTCAATCATAGTTTTTGTCTAAAAATATCCTGCAAATTTAGGATAGGTCTAATACTATAGTATAATATTTTCTCATATCATTATCATTAATTTGAGTAATTTGTACTACGATGACATCTAATTTTATATAGTTTATTTTCATTTTATTTTACACTACTGCTCAAAGGTTTGGGGTCAGTAAAATGTTTTTGAAAGAAGTCTCTTATACTCACCAAGGCTGCATTTATTTGATAAAAATACATTTATATATTTTAAAATGTAGTGTGATTTATTCCTGTGATGGCAAAGCTGAATTTTCAGCAGCCATTTCTTCAGTCGTTAGTGTCATATGATCCTTCAGAAATCATTCTAATATGCTGATTTGGTGCTCAAGAAACATTTCTCATTATTATCAATGATGAAAACAGTTGTGCCGTTTAATTTAAAAAAAAAAAAAAACGTGGAAACCGTGATTCAATTTTTGTTTTTTTAATTCTTTGATGAACGGAAAGTTCAAAAGAACAGTGTTTATTTGAAACAGAATATGTTTGTATCATTATAAATGTATCATTTGTCACTTTTTATCAGTTTAATGCATCCTTGTTGAATAAAAGTATATTAAAAATCTTACTGACCCCAAACTTTTGAACGTTACTGTGCAAGTTATATTTTAATGAGAAAGTACAAAATATTATTTTAAGCATGTATTAACATTTAAATATTTAACAAAAACTTTAGTTATTCATTCCGTGTTCTAGTGCATATTTACAATGTGACTTTCACATTCTGACTAGCTGAAGGTCACTAGTGCATTCGGGGGTTTCTTTTTTTTTTTTATTATTTGTGTGTGTGTGTGCGCACATAAGTTATGTACATATGGGCAATTCTACAGAATTGGTCTAAACTGCTGTCCCACAACCAAAAAAACTAATTTAAAAAGCATTTAAGTATTCAAATCGTAGATGTTTACTAAGTACAAACATCCTTGTATTCTCTATTGAAACCCACAATAATATTTAAAATATTAGTAAGCTTAATATATATAAAATCATCATTTATTGGGTACTTTCAATTGGGAGGTGGCTGTCCTGAACCCTAGCCCCTAAATTTTAACTTATGAAAATGATATTGACATTTTTTTTGGTATTTTTTTCCATTGTTGTTTTTAAAAATATCTTTTTGATTCTTTTAAAAAGTGAAAAAAAAAAAGTATTTTATATTTTCCTTGTAAATTATGAAACTTTGTTAAAAAATGTGTCCCGCATTTTCCATGTCACTACCGAAACAGTGCATGTTTTAGTTTAGTCCATTGGCTGAGACTGAAATTAACTACACCCCTACATTTATTATCAGGAACTATTTATGTGTCACTCTCTCTCATAGCTACAGGGTGAGTAGATAGGCCCCATCATTTTGAGCACACTTTTTTGGGAGTTATTCCGTATTTAATTTTTATGTGTGTACAACTGTTCAGAACTGTGCTAGCTAACCGTGTGCTGATTAGCATCTTTGAGATGGGTTCAAAAGTATCTAAAATTGTCACTACCGAAACCGCCACGACCGAAACATGTCATCATTGTTTCGGTAGTGACAAAAGGGAACACATAATCCTCATATTTGGGGGAAATAAACAAAATTTTAATACAGTTATGCAGTTTTTTTGTATTTTAGTATGTTTTAGTAGTGTTTTAGTATGCAAGTTAAAATTCTGTAATGTGATGTGGTACCTAAGAAAGCATTACTGTCACTACCGAAAATGTGCAGTCACTACCGAAACATGGGATGTTTTGTCAAAAATAAAGTATACTGAATTATCAACTAAGATGTTATGATAGTTTTTGGTTCAATGTATATTCAAACTAATGAATGCTTAACTTTGAAATCAGTATGATCAACGTTTTGTCTTTTACAAAGAAAAATTGGATTCATAATACAACAAATCTCATAATGTACATAACATAATGTCTTACAATGTAGATGTAAGCAAAATCTTAATAGGTCAATATAACCCTTCTAATTAAATTATTATTACTGTGTTTCGGAAGTGACAAATTTGGGGAGAGGACAAATATTGCAAAACTTTCTGAAAATACAATATGAGAATTAACTGCACAATTACTAGAAATGTGTACCTGGGATATTATACAATTTGCATACACACAAATTATTTGGAAAAAGAAATTTTTAGCTCTGACTTTGGACCATTTCTGTAGAATGGCCCATATATATCTGATTTGGTAATGGCTATTTGACACTAATTCCATTAACTGGCAGGGTTCAAGCTTTATTGCTTGTTTACCAAAGAAATTCAGATTCTTTTGCTGTTTTTCTTTATAACGAGTCTTCAAAAGCAAAGCTTTGACCACATATGCATCGCTTCACAATGGCCAGATGTACAACAAGTGCAGGAAATGTGGATTTGTGGAATGTGGATGTTGTTTATGTTTATGCAGGCAGATAATCAGATGTGTCTCTTTTGCAAATAATAGATAAAAGGGTCCCTATTGTTTGCCATGCTTCTTTTTACATTCAGGCCAAAGCATTCTGTTCACTAGACCATTGAGATTATAACAGGCTGCTTGAATGTCATACTAATGTATGCTTGCATAAATGTTTTACAATTATGTGAAATATTCAGGAGCTGTACTTTTTCATGCCTTTTAAAGTATTTTCTCCTTTCTGTGGCTGTTCACCACATCTATTGGTCTAAATCAGCCAAATCTGTTTGTTATATTATTACACATCACTCATTTGCTTCCGGTGATTAGGGCCAGATCTCAGGGGCCACGGTCCAGCTTCACCTTGTCTGATTTGCAATCTGCTAAATGGCTCCAAGCCCTGGCTGAGTGTGTGCTCGCTGCCAAGCATACTTCCCTTTGTATCCCACTTTTATGTCTGGCGGTGGCTGATCAATGAGAATGTGGAATCAGATGCTACTGATTTGAACACTGTCCAAAGCCAATGGGGTGGAGAAGAAAGCTGTCCAACTGACAGCAAGCACAGTGTACACCAGCTGTCTCATTTCATCTCACAGTAAAAAACAAGAATAGGTCAATATCAAACGTTTTGCTCTGCTTTCCACAGTGCCCCCCTCTCTTTTTTTCATTCCTTGAATCTGATCTGATAGAGACCACACATCCTACATTCTCTCTCCTGAAATGTAAGTTGCAGAGAATCAAAAAATGTGCCGATGCACAGAGACAAATTCAATTCCAGTCCTTGCCAAGGCTTTTCCGGCTGACTTCTACCCACTCACGACTCCCACATTGTCTGTTTTATCCCAGTCTGCTCCATTCATTTCATTTCGTTCAGTCAGCCCGAACTCTCTCATATGAGCTTCTGAAGGTTTGACACATTTAGCCTTAATGTCAGAAGAGTAATTAGATGAAATTAAAACAGTGATTGATATTGGCAAATTTAAATAGTGATCGATAACAGTAAAATGAAATGCAGTGATTATGTCAATTGAAATACAGTGAATGATATCAGCAAAATGGAATGCAGTGATTAATAACTGTGTATCATTATCTGGGACCTTCTCAGCTTCATAACATACTCTGTAAAGGTTCGATGTACGGTTATTATACTTTTTACGTTTAATACGTTTATTATTATATTATTATAATCACTGTATTTCTAGACAGGGTTTCAGAGGGACCACTATTACATTGGAGCTGTGGCCTTAACGGTTTCCATAAAAATATGAAGCAGCACAACTGTTTTCAACATTGATTATAATAAAAAATGATTCTTGAAAATCAAATCAGCATATTATAATGATTTCTGAAGGATCAAAATAGTGATCGATAACAGTAAAATGAAATGCAGTGATTATGTCAATTGAAATACAGTGAATGATATCAGCAAAATGGAATGCAGTGATTAATAACTGTGTATCATTATCTGGGACCTTCTCAGCTTCATAACATACTCTGTAAAGGTTCGATGTACGGTTATTATACTTTTTACGTTTAATACGTTTATTATTATATTATTATAATCACTGTATTTCTAGACAGGGTTTCAGAGGGACCACTATTACATTGGAGCTGTGGCCTTAACGGTTTCCATAAAAATATGAAGCAGCACAACTGTTTTCAACATTGATTATAATAAAAAATGATTCTTGAAAATCAAATCAGCATATTATAATGATTTCTGAAGGATCATGTGACACAAGATTGGAGTAATGGCTGAAAATGCTGAAAATTTGGCTTTTTGTCATCACAGGAATAAATTACATTTTAAAGTATATTAAAATAGAAAACAATTATTTTAAATTGGGATAATCATAGTTTGACTTGGTGAACACAAAAGACTTCTTTCTAAAACATAAATATCTTACTGACTTCAAACCTTTGAACATTAGTGCACATTTTTCTAGTTATGCTCGGTTTTAAAATATTTCATCAGAAATTGCTCTTGATAATTATAATCTCTATAAAACGACCCTTAGTTTAGACCATGGAATATTATCGATCAGAAGGTATGGGAACACCCTTGCTTGCCCATCAGATAATTTAGCTTCCCCCTCTCTACTGTGTCTGCGATTAAAACGTCACTAAAACCCAAAAATAATGTCTCAAAAACAGGAAAAATATTGTGCGTCAGGATGTTCCCTTTCGAACAGTCTCTCCCATTGCGTATACACGCTTATGGGGAAACTCCTGTTTACTCTGATACTGAAGTCTGATTTGTTCACGTTCGTGTACCTGCACGAACAAATGGCAGAAGAGCCTGCCCCCGGCCTGTTAGACAAGTGGTTCCTGAAAGGACGCCGTCAACACTCCTCTCGCCAGTGGCTCACCCCGTTCTCCCGGAAGTTCATAATGAACTTACTAAGACATGACGTGCTCCTTTTTTGGCCCGTGTTAATTCCTCCACTTCTGCTGCTGTCACCTCCATTGATGGTGCTGAAGAAAGGGGATATTGCGAGCTCCCCACTCTGGAAGAGGCGGTTGCTGCTCATCTGTGCCCTCCATTGACTTTGGGGGTTAAAGTCCATGCAGCTCATCCATCTAAGCCCTGCAGGACGACCTTCACTCTAGCGAATAGCCTAGAGCTTATGCAGCGGCTGGCCAGGCTGGCTTAGCGCTTCATTCGATGGTGGTGTTACAGGTGTTTCAGGCCAAACTCCTCCGCGACATGGACGAGTCTGGACCGAATCCTGAGGCCTTAAAAGTGCTGCTCATGGCGACTGACCTGGCTCTATGCACTACAAAGGCCACTGCACAGGCGATCAGCAAGGCCATGGACAACTTGGTGGAGCTGGAGTGCCAACTTTGGCTTCATTTAATGGAGATCAGGCACGTTGACATGGTCGCCTTCCTCGACTCCCCAGTCTCTCCAAAGGGACTTTTCGGGCCAGCCGTGGATGGATTTGCTGAACAGTTTATGGCAGCTCAGAAGTCTTTGCAGGAAATGTGATTCTTCCTGCTGAAGTGTTCCAGTTCCAAAAACCATAGAACAAGGTTACTCACTCCAGTTTGCTCACAGGCCACCTCGCTTCAGAGGTATTATTCAAACTTCAATACAGGACAACAATGCTCACGTTCTCCGGGCTGAAGTGCAAACTTTGCTTGCAAAAGGAGCCATAGAGACAGATCTTCCAGCAAACAGCAAGTCAGGGTTTTACAGCCGCTACTTCCTTGTTCCCAAGAGAGATGACGGGCACAGGCCCTTTCTCAATCTCAGGCATCTAAATCGCGAGCTTATGAATCAGCCGATCAAGATGCTAACTTTGAAACAGATCCTTGTGCAGATTTGCCCCGTGGACTGGTTTTTATCGGTGGATCTGAAAGATGCTTACTTTCACATCCAGAAAACCCCTCATCACAGACCGTTCTTGAGATTCGCGTTCGAGGGGGTGGCTTATCAATATACAGTCCTTCCATTCGGACTATCCCTGGCCCCACGCACTTTTACAAAGTGGGTGGACACTGCTCTTTCCCCTCTTCCTGGGGACAGTGATCAATTCAAATGCGGGACTTTGCGTACCATGCTTCGCATGCAGCCCCTTCAATTTTGGCTTAAAGCCCATGTACTGTCCCACGCTTGGCGCCGGGAGTGTCTTCGTTTCAGGGACACCAACCGCTGCATCAAAGCTCTGGCCCCTTGGAGCAATTCTTGCCTGTTTCAGTCAGGCGTTCCATTGGGGCTGACCTCCAGGACTAAGGTAGTCACAACAGATGCCTCCAACACAGGTTGGGGAGCACTGTACGAGGGCAGACCGGCGTTCGGCTCCTGGTGACACCTGGAGCAACGCTTGCACATCAACTGCCTCGAAATGATGACTGTTTCTTTGGCCCTGAAAGCCTTCCTACCAGCCTTAAACGGGCACCATGTCCTGGTCTGCTCGCTAGCCTTCATAAAGGTAGCCTTCATAAATCACCAAGATGGTCTCAGGTCACGCTCCCTTTACAGGATGGTGCGGTCCTGGTGGCCGCTTTCTGGAGGAATCAGACGTGGTTCCCCGAGTTGATTCAGCTGCTATCGGCAGCCCCCTGGCTGATACCATTGAGGAGGGACCTACTCTCGCTAGCGAGAGGAATGATTTGGCAACCCAGACCTGAGCTGTGAAACCTTCATGTTTGGCCACTCAACGGGAACCTTTACAGTTCCCCGCAAGTGTAACTAATACCATTTTGCATGCTAGAACACCATCTACAAGACGCCTCTACGCCCTTAAATGGTCAGTCTTTTCTGACTGGTGTGCAGCACGCAGCCTGGATCCGTCCTCTTGTGGCGTGCCACACATGCTCACCTTTTTACAACAACTGTTGGATAAGGGGCACACCCCTTCCACGCTCAAAGTCTACGTGGCAGCCATCGTGGCGAATTATGCTCTCGTGGCTGGCCAGTCAGTCGGCAAAAATGACCTTGTCGTTACATTTCTGAGGCCCTCCCTTTGAGCCGCTCCAGACCACCCACCTTTTGGCGTTCGCATCGGTCAAGCGAGTAGGTGACTTGCAAGCACTGTCAGTCAGCGCTTCATGCCTTGAGTTTGGGCATAATGACTGTAAAGTCATCCTCAAACCAAGACACAGCTATGTGCTTAAGGTGCTCTCTATCTCGTTGGATAGTCAATGCTGTAGCCCTGGCTTATGCCACAGAGGGCTTGTAATGCCCTATTGGGGTGAGGCCCACTCCACTCGAGGGATGGCCTCCTCCTGGGCGTGGTCCAGTGGGATCTGTATTGATGACATCTGTGCGGCCACAGGCTGGTTGTCACCATCAACCTTTACAAGGTTTTATAATTTAGACAACCCTGCCCTCCAGGCACAGATCTTGTCTGCTTAAATTCACCTATTCTCTTCTTTGAGTGGAAAAGGTTTTATGTAGTCCACAGCAGGCTAGCTTGGGGCTCATTCTTAGGGGCCCTCATTTCGGCACTCTGGGACTGGGACTTAGTTCTGCATTTACTTATAGCACTGTGCTGTTGGATGCATTCCTCATAAGCGTGAATAGGCGACGGGAGAGACCGTTTCAAAGGGAACACTCTGGTTACTAACGTAACCTCAGTTCCCTGAGATAAGGGAACGAGCGTTGCGTAAGCTGGCGTGCTATAAGTCTACATGCGAGTCGATGGCTGTTGCTGACAGTCCAATGATTCTGATGAATGGCACTCTGAGCTGTCTTATATAGTAGTCGGCTCCTCCCCTTTTTGCGGGTTGAAGCCCCATTTGTTCGTGAAAACAAATCAGGCTTCAGTATCAAAGTAAACAGGAGTTTCCCCATAAGCATGTATAAACAACTCTTATCTCAGGGAACCAAGGTTACGTTAGTAACCAGAGCATTTTTTAAAAGTGTTTTCTCTCTGTGTCCATCTGTCATCACTAGTCATCTAATTATAGACAAGAATGTAATGAACTCAGCCACCTGCAATGTTTTAAAGCCAGTTGGCTGATCGTGCTTGGAAAAATTGGCGTCCTTCTGTTCAAGGGAAAAGATGGTCAGTCGTGTATGGCGTAGGCATAGCTCTTTATTTACAGAAACTTGCTTGATGTGGAGACTAAAAATCAAGCTTGATGGATGTCTTTAGCCTAATTTTATATTTGGGAGTCTAGAATGAAATGCAATTTTATAAGAGTTATACTACATTTAATAAATATGAATTTAATGCAGTTTATTTTTTATGCACTTGCACTCGTCTTTATCAAGTGCTATATTAGATGAAGGCTTTTCTCTTCTATCTTTAAAACAATTTTGACCTTATGTTTCCATGGATACATATCAGCAGTTAACATGCTATCCACTCCATTACTACCTTTACATTCATCATATTCACAGTAATTGTTTACTTTGTAAGCAAAGATAGAAAATGTTTGTAGCTTGTGATTAAGATTGTGTCGGTGGTGATATGACTTAAAGTACTATCTTACCATCAAGGAGGTTGTTGTCTGTTTGTTTTTCTTCCTAAGATTATCCTGCTGTGACATAATTAATGTAAATTAACCTAATCACACCTAGAACTTTGTAAAAATCATTCAAAGAAGCAATCTCATATCATTTTTAATTATCTATATTGCTGAAGCAGGTGTAGCTTTACAATGAGATAACAGTGGATCGAGTTTCTCCAGTTTGAAATCTCTTTGAACATGCTGCACATTCACAGTGAGATCATGTAAATGATTAAAAATTTTTTCATGTTTTTTCAAAGGTATATTTCATGATGTTTGCATAGTGTGTGCAAATTGGGCCTAAAAGTGCTGTGGGGAACAAATGCAATATAAGTGCACCGAGTTGAAGCTATTGTAATTTCTGATTTTGTGTCCTGGATGACCTGGAAATAGAATATACAGTATAAAATATAGAGAGTCCTGTTTTATCCATCAGGAATTGATTGGAGAATAAAATGGGCTTTTATATTGCTAGTTTATTCTTATATTGAGGTGAATGGGAATGGTAGTGTCTATAAAAGTTGTTTAGAGGCAGAGAAAGTTTTTTTTCCATCTTTAGAATAACTCCGGAATAGGGGTCGACCGATATGTGTTTTTCAGGGCTGATACCGATTATTACAGCCCAAGTAGACCGATAACAGGTATTTTGATCCGATATATATGTCTGGTGTAAAAATTAAAATGAATGTCAAAATTAAGAATAACAAGGGCTCTGACAAAAACTGCCTTCACTGGTGTTGGTTATACTTCTTACTCTTGTCTTCTTCCATGCATCCATCTACAATAAGGGTAATATAAAGAGAGAGTTAAAAGTGGGGCCACTGTATGCTTCATGATTAAGCCTATGAATACTGTACTACAACTAAACAGCTTGGGGAAATGTAAGTATTTGGCTTCAATAATTTACATGTTAGAAATGTATGTGTAATAGCATAACCTCTCATAATTCCTCATTAATTATTTTCTGATGACTAAAACATAACCTACAATAGTAGAGGGGACTATTCAATTCATCATCTAATGCACATCAATGGATTAACTTTT
>NW_015642819.1:1027451-1027629 GCF_001515625.1 Sinocyclocheilus rhinocerous
ACATGGAAGAAATAGCGTATTGTGTGATTATTCTTTTAAACAAAAGTTGTAATAATTGTAATAATTGTAGTAGTAGTAGTGTAGTAGTAGCTAAACCGAACTTTTATTTTGATGGGTTGCCATGAGGACCATGAGGACCTGAACTGTAGCCTATGTATATGATATGACGATAGTTTTA
>NW_015642819.1:1029864-1034349 GCF_001515625.1 Sinocyclocheilus rhinocerous
TCAAATGAGAGTTAAACTCTATTTTTGGCAAACAAAAGGGGTTTACTATTAAAATTTAAACATGGAAGAAATAGCGTATTGTGTGATTATTCTTTTAAACAAAAGTTGTAATAATTGTAGTAGTAGTAGTAGTAGTAGTGTAGTAGTAGCTAAACCGAACTTTTATTTTGATGGGTTGCCATGAGGACCTTTTAAGTTTCTGTAGCCTATGTATATGATATGACAATAGTTTTACTCAAATGAAACGATCAAATGCTCATGAAGTAACTCTCAAAGTAGTTCTGGGGATGTTGTTCATGTATTTATGTCCTCATTTAGTGAGACGGCAGATGCTGAAAACATCGCGAGCGTCATGCACTTCAGTATATGTGTAGTAAACAAAACCGCGCATCTGTGCCATTCACATATACAGAGACACGCAGAACATGCAGGATTCATATTTAAATAGTCTTTTTGCGGCTTAATATTTACAGATACTAGTCCATAGCGCGAGTCGATTTAAGTGTACTGACCTACTTTTGATTAATTCATCCAAACTTTGACAAATTCCGTGACATTCCGCGTTATACAGTACATTCCATTTATGTGACTGGATTCCGCGATTCCATCTGCGTTTTCCTCATTGTGGAAACTATAAATAGATAATATTGAGGTGTTTTGCAACTTCAGTGTTTCAACTGATTTATTGCAATTTCAGCAATGTCTGCTGCTGCCTTGGAGAGACAACTGATGCATGATCACTGAAACAGCTCCAGTTAGCATGTGCTTTCAGTGTGAGAGTGCAACATTTTCAGTGCCTTTAGCCTTCCACGCTGATTGGTCGGACTCGTGACTCCCAACAAATCAGATGGGCGGTGGGCAGAGATTGCTCTAGGCCACAGAGTGGTGAGTTCCGACAGGCTGCATCATAGCCAGATAGCATGTTTCAAAATTAAATTATTTTATCGCCAAATCTGTTTTGAAAATGACCGATACCGATAATCATAAAAATGCTTAATATCGGCATCGATAATCGGCCAGGCCGATAATCGGTCGACCCCTTCTCAGGAATCACTCGCAAATGCCACTGCATTTTATTAATAAAGTCAACAGGGTCAGATGTAATTTCTTGTTGTCTTAAATTGGTGCTTGCTGAGCTTCTGTCAGCTTTGGCATTGATTCCTTTGCTCTAGTCTTCCTATTGTATCTAATTCATGTGTGCTATGTTCTGACATTGTTGGCTGGATTGCTTCAGGCTCTGTGTAGATGCCACTGCTGTTCAGCTCCAGTGGGCCATGTCATGAGAATCACTGAGATTAGAGAGCAGTGAATTGTTTTAAGGAAATGCTCATGTCTCTGAATCAGTCAACAGTACGACTGGTGAAACTTTACAGTAGATACCAACACAAGAAAAAAGCACTGCTGGAGATAGAGTGGCCACTGGCATAAAGAAATAAGTAATGAATGAACATATGAGTAAATGAAACATAATGAATGAAATCCAGGGTTTAATACAAGTTAGGCGCAATTACATGGATAGTTCACCCCAAATTCTGTCATCATTTAGTCACCTTCGAGTTGTTCCAACTTGAGTTTCTTCTGTTGAGCACAAAAGAAGATATTTTGAAGAATGTTGGTAACCAAAAAGTTGCTGGTAGTCATTGACTTTCATAGCATTTTTTTCCATACTATGGAAGTGAATGGCTACCAGCAACCATTTGATTACATTTGATCTTGTTTTGTGTTCAACATAAGAAAAATTCATACTGGTTTGGAACAACATGAAAGTGAGTAAACTGACAAAATGTGTCATTTTTGGGTGAACTTAACAGCATTTGTGACATAATGGTGATTATCACAGGTTTTTAAAAAAAAAGAGGTTTTGGTGAGGTATTAAGAACTGAATTAGAAATGTGGCCAATTTTTGGAGCATTTAAAAGTAACAATGTGAGGCTTATAATTTTATAAAAACACTTAAATTAATTCTTCTTTTAAAATCTGTGTATTATTTGAGCTGTAAAGCTGTTTAAATCTTTTTTTTTCTTTTAGTTGTCAAAATGTTGTAAAGTTATGTATATATATATATATATGTATAACTACACAGAAAAGGTTAATAAGCAATTTCTTAGCACTAAAATCATGTAATCCAGTTTTTTGCTTTTTAAAAGAAAAGGAGGGACAAATTGTATCACGTGGCTTTTCAATTTCGGTTTGCTAAGTAGTAAGGCGCGGCCAAAGCCAGGTAAAGTACTTATTTACCGTGTTTGCAAGTACTTGTTAGAAGAAGCAGTTGAACGACAGAAGAGAACTGCAGCTTGTAAGTGTTTTGTTTCTTTTCTCGTTAGATTTTAGTGCGGTTGTTGTTGTTAGGATACATTGTTTTGCTTATTGTGTTTACCGTGGTAAACGCGTGCTGAAGTCGCATTTGTTCTCATGCATATCGCGTGGTTTTTCAGTTTCGGTTTGCTAAGTAGTCTGACAACCCTGTCATCATATTTCCATTAGGAAACACATCTCACAGCTGCTGTCAAAAACATCAGCCATGTGCACTTGGGCTCTCTGCAAAGCTCAGACTCTGCGCATGACCTTCAGGTGATCCAAAAGCAGTCATACACTGAAGCTTTTTTAACTTTAATTATGAATTACTAGAGAAACCAGCAGCAAACGGCAATCCATTCACCTGGCGATTAACACACAGGCTTTGTTGTGATTATAATGATTTTTTAAAGAGGTGACCTCAGGGTTGTGGATTATCCTGTGGTGTTTTGCAGGGCCTGTGTGCAAATATTTTCAGCTTAACCAAGACCTATTTGATTGCAAATCATGGAACCCTGAAACAGAACTGTGGTTCACATGCACCGTACTACACTATTACATCACTGACTTACCGAGCATAAACGTTTCCCCAGGTAATAATCCTTAATTCATTTGATTTTTGCAGTACTGGTAGATTTTGCAGTACTTGCAGATTGGTATATTTGGTCCAGGCTACCTGGCAGTTCTTTCAATGCTGCCCAAGACTTGCTGCCCCCTTCTGTGTTGTTACTTTTTAAACGTCTAACCAAAATAAAAGACTCAAGCCTTAAATCCAAGATGGCGCCAGTGTGTTTGCCGGCATGCCGTCAGGCTTTGGAATTTATTTGCCTGTTTATGTCTATTATGTACCTGTTCAACCAGTCTCTCACAAACCTTTTGGGTGGAAAAAATAATAATGTCAGAGTACATGCAGTAAAGTATGAAATGTTCATCCGAGACCAGAAATTACCTCAAAACCTTATAGAGTTTTATGAGGTTTTAAAGCGAGAAAAGGGAGAGAGGAGGAGGCAATACATAAGGTACTTTTTGGACTGAGCCTCTACCTCTGGGACTTTGTACCTCGATTCTTTCAGCCTGCTTTATGCAGGACTTTGAATCCTGCAAACCTTGAACATCCAGGTAAAGAGTTTGCATTTAGACATCTGCTTCTGATGTACAGAGAACAGAAGAGCTTTTTGATGAGAGATGAGATCAGCAGAGACCAGCTTTCACCTGCATGCCTGTTTTTTTCATGTCCCAGCTGCATGAAAAACAGCGTGTTTCTGCTTCCACTCAAAATAGTACGGTGGCAGAGAAGTGCAGAGCAAATCACAATTCTGAAAACAAAATAACAAATTACAAACGCAAATGCAAGTTTATATAGGTTAATGGGATGAATTTTAAAGGTATAGTTTCCTTTAAGAAAAAAATAAGAAAAAAAGAAACAAAATTCTGTCATTTACTCACCTTAATGTTGTTCCAAACCTGTATGGCAGTGAATAGCTATCAAATGCGATCAAATATGGGTCAAATGGTAGCAAAAGCTATCAAATGTCTAGCCTTTAATGTTGCATAATCATTCAGAAAGCATTGTAATATGCTGATTTGGTGCTCAAGAAACATTTCTTATTATTATCAATGGTGAAAACACACAATATTTTTGTGGAAACAAAATATAGTCGTATTTTTTTTTTCCAGGATCCTTTAATGAATATAAAGTTCAAAAGAACAGCATTTATTTGAAATGGAAGTCTTCTGTAATATTATAAAAGTCTTTACTGTCACTTTTGATAAATCTAATGCATCCTTGCTAAATAAAAGTTTTAATTTCTTAAAGGTGACATATCATGAAAATCTGACTTTTCCCGGGTTTAAGTGCTATAATCAGGTCCCCGGTGCATCTACCAACCAAGGAAACGTGAAAAAGATATTAACTCAGTAACTTTGTTTTGTAAACCTTTTTTCTGCAAGCGTCTGAAAAAACGAGCGTGTCAGATTTCGCTCGCTTGGTGACGTGGCAAAGGGATCTCATTATAATATTACCGCCCCTTAATCTGCACGTTTCCACCCATGGCACTGTCATTTTGATTTCGCAAGCGACAAGTTTGAGCAAAACATGCTAACTGTTCTGTCATTTGCTGCACAGACGAGCACAGAACACTGTTTAGAGTCCCAGCCTCAGAGGAGACAAGAGAGCAGTGGATTTATTGA
>NW_015642819.1:1037147-1040023 GCF_001515625.1 Sinocyclocheilus rhinocerous
AACAGTAGAGGTTAAATCTTACTGCAGTCTTCAACTCTGGGTACTGTCTTACGTTTTAAAATCACAAAGGGAGTTTGGTCCCGTCAGGCTAACGTGACAGTCACGACTCGTGCAGCTGTAAGGTTTTCTTTTTCCTTTTGTTTTTCTCGCCATCTTTACAACACGCATTACATTACGTATTTCATGGCACACTCGGTTTATGCGTATTTGGCGCCACCTAGTGTTGTGGGTGTATTATTGACATGTCAAAGTCTAGACCCTGAATATAAGACGACCGCATTTTTTCAGATGTATTTCCAAGAAAAAAACATCGTCTTATATTCGGGCCAATACGGTATATTACATATTGTAAAAAGGGCCATAATATGTCTCCTTTAAAGGGGGGGTCTAATGGTATTTCATGCATTCAGAGTTATTTACACTGTTAAAGAGTTGGATTCTCATGCTAAAAATGGCCAAAGTTTAAAAAAAACGGACGTATGGCGGAGTATTTCAGTTTTTTTTCGAGCATGACCCTTCATGAGGTCACAAAGAGCGGAATTCCTTGTATGGACACTTCTCCCAGAAGAGAGCTACACAGCAAATAGAGCGAGAGCTAGAGCGTGCGCCCACCAACGTGCTTCATTCGGGTTACGCAAGTCGTCAGCAGCACTGCACAGGACTCGCTCCAGAAGAATGTCACCAAAGAAGTGTGTTTTTGGATGTGAGGAAAAGAGAACCTCCCAAAGAACCCAGCGTTACGTGAACAGTGGATGCAGTTTGTTTTTCCGGGACAGCATGTGTGTGTTTGTTCCCGTCATTTCAGTGACGAATGTTTTATAAACAAGGCCCAGTTCGATGGTGGATTTGCAGATCGATTGATACTGAGCGGGTCCCAGCAGTAGCCCCTCACTGCAGAACACAAGATTCAGGGGGCGTGGTTGGATCCACATCTAGGGGGTGGAGATTGGTAGGTTTAGGGGTAGAGATGGGTGGGTTTAGTGATCGGGGTGGAGACGGGTAGGTTTAGGTATATGTAAGGTGGGAGGAGTTGGATCTGGATCCAACCTCGCCCCCTGGATCTTGTGTTCTGCAGTGAGGACCATCTTGGTCCCAGCGATAAAATAAAAACAATAAAATATTGTTTTGTTGGCAATCGGCACATAAGTGCTTGGGACTCTTTAGCTCCGCCCACGGCACGCCTCCAGGAGCTCGGCTGTTTTTGGAGAGAATCGTAAAGCTGTATCTTTCTTTTATAAATCTGATAAAGCTAAAGAGTCTTCTGAGATATTAAGGATGCAATACTGCAATATAGGTACTCAAGATTAACATGAGATTGGTGAGAATGTGTGTGTTATGTCCCCTTTAAAAATAATAATGATAAAATTAAAAATCTTACTGACCCTAAACTTTTGAACAATAGTGTTTCAGAATATAGTCAGATCTGAAAGCGCTAACACAATACCTACATAGTCTGTTGTTTCAGAAATGTTGACAATGAACACTTTATTATTATTTTCTATTTTTGTTTTTTATTTTGAATAATGTGTAGCAATGAACATTTTTATTTCATGTTGTCTTTAAATCAGGTCCAAGTATGAAATATCATGTTAAATTGTTTATTTCCATCTCATATGATTGTTATTTTGGTATTTTTAGACTCAGTAAGTGTAAATAAAAGACAATTCACAATATTAGATGTTAATTGGCCAGTTATGTTCACTTTTCTTACCACATAAAGTGTTTTCCAATTAACTTCTTTATGGGCAACCTTTGACCACATTTCATAACATATAATTATCTCGCTGTGGGGTTTGGAGCTGTCATAACTCCGCCTCGGAGTATAAGAAATGCTTGTCACGTTAGTATGCGCCTGGGGTAGACATGATTGAGTGTCATTCATCAGGACCTGACTGTTGAAAATCAACAGCATCGATTGTTCACATATCTCCTGCAGGGACTGAGCAGATTAGCCACAGGATGCTGCAAAGGTATTATCATCAGGAGCGCTTCCCATGCTGTTATCTATGGCGACACTAACCTGTCTCATGAATTAACTCATGCTGCTTTGCTACACAGCCCTACCTTGATGCATCTCCAAAGTGGCGTGTTTTAATTTCATGGATTTACCTGGCAAGCAAGACAAGCTAGTACACTAGAAGAAGCTTTTCGACCATCTACTTTGCCTCTTAAGCGGCTTCAGCAGAGGTGAAAATCTGTCCTTGTTTTCTCTCTTCTCCCCTGTAAGAGTGCCATTCACAGGCTACTGAGACTTGCTGTAATCAAGTTTGAAAGATGGGCTTGATTGAGAAGGGGCTCTTATGGGGGAATCTGATATGTAACCACCCACATCTGCGGCTGCCTCTCATTCAAATTAGTGTTGGGTCGTTCTTGAACGATTCGTTCATTTTGAACGAATCTTTAATTTGATTCAGGAAGAACGAGTCGTCTCGGGGAGTGATTAGTTCAGTCGCGCATGCGCAACATCCTATATGTTCTGTACTGGAATTAGTCAAGTAGTTCACCTGTTTCGAGTCATTCGTTCATCACGTGACAGCCCCATAAGTTTAACCAATGCAGTCTGAAGCCGGGGCTCACACTACAGGAGTTTTAAAATCCTAACTGATAATGAAATCTGGTTGCAGCACACACATAAGGAGAATCTTTGCAGATTATCTTCCCTCAAATCTTAAACATGCACACACTACAAGATTTTAACATCGTGGCGCATCACACACTACAAGATATTATTAAGATTATCATGCAAGAGGGAGCGCCTCACGTGATCTCACGCAGCAGATCATCATTGATATTTCAGTGATGTTTACATATGTTAGCTAGCCTGCTAGCTGCTTTCTACACTCACCCGGTACATTCAAAACTGAGGCGATTTCACT
>NW_015642819.1:1041162-1042113 GCF_001515625.1 Sinocyclocheilus rhinocerous
ATGCAGTCTGAGCCGGAAAGAGACTTAATAATAATAACCAACTCTTTATTACCTTTGTTACAACATTCAGTGTTATGGAAAAGAACCATCATGACAGAAATTCACACATTTATAAACTGTAAGAAGTAAAAAGCTACAATTTGAGACCATAAACGTAAGAGTAAATAATAATTATAATGATGATAATAATAATAATAACTATGCACCCGTTTGTAAGGAAGCTTGTAAATTAACTAATTTCTCTATCCAACACTGTCACGTCACGTGACAAAAGAACGAATGATTCGAAAGATTTGAGAGATGAACTAATCAATTCTCTTTCCGGCTCAGACTGCATAGGCTAAAGCTTATGGGGCTGTCACGTGACGAACACTGTCACGTCACGTGACAAAAGAACGAATGATTCGAAAGATTTGAGAGATGAACTAATCAATTCTCTTTCCGGCTCAGACTGCATAGTGATCAACCTTTGCGTAAGTAGTAGACGTGTTAGGGAGGTAACACGTAACATTTTAATTATATTTTGCTAAAATGAACGAAATGACTCGAAAAAAGATTCGTTCATTTTGCTGAACGAGACTCAAAGGTCCGAGTCGGTAAAATGATCCGAACTTCCCATCACTAATTCAAATCCCTCAGAAACAGCGAGACAAGTCATTTTAATGTCGTCATCAACATGTTTGCATATAGACGAAAACAATATATACATTTCTGTTGGTAAAATTATTACATAAAATTTATTTTCTTGTTGTAATTTTGTCTAAGTGTTTGTCTCAGTATACAGTAGGGATGTAACGATTAACCGCGAGCCGGTTGAAAATCGATTCAAATATGTGACGATTTAAATCGGTTGAGATGCTAAACAAATCGCGATTCATTTAGGGGTAGGAGTTTATATGAATGTATGTCTTAGGGGAACTTACTGTCTTTAGAAAAGTTTAGATGGTATTT
>NW_015642819.1:1042504-1044790 GCF_001515625.1 Sinocyclocheilus rhinocerous
GAACGTACGACAGAAAATTGGGCGTACGGTCGTTTCAACACAAAACTTGGAATTTATATGGACGTGAGCGGTGACTACAATCAAATCTCACGTCTGGTCTCAGCTTGTGTACGCAAGTTTTTGAGTTACCTGAACTTGCGCGCAGCATAGTAAATACAGTGGATAATTGTAGAATGACAGCATTTTGCTCATTTTTATTTTCCTGACCGTTAAAAACGAAGCTCATTAGTCGATCGTTACCCAGAAAGATTAGAATGTCTTTTTCGTTGTTGTTCTTTACAGGGCTTTAGCTTTATATGCGCGAATAGCAGCGTAAACAAGACCATGAGGATTCAATCGTCGCATCATGCACCTGCAGCGCTTCTGTGAAAGGAAAAAAACAGAAATTAAGTCTATAAAAGGAATAAAATAAAAAGGATCACACAAAATATGTAATAGGCTATAATATAATTAACAGATTAACAAAAGGAATAAAAACACTCTGCAACAAGTAGGCTAGGCCTATAGGCTACGCTCGTTTTTGTGACACTCTAATGCATTTTATTTATTTTCTTTAGGCTATATCTTTATTTGATTTTTAAATCAATCTGATCGCACAGGCGCCTCACGCACACACAAACAACATTAGTTCTACCGTTGCCTGACATTTCAGCCATAGAAACATTTGGATTCTTGCGGTATGAGACAGGCTCGTGAGCCCAATGCCGTTTCAGTTTTGCTTGATATTTGTATGCTGTTTACAATGAATGCAACTATAGCTTAATTTTTGTTTTATTTTATAGTTTAAAATATAATTTTTAAATCTATATATTTTTCATTCTTGTTCTGTTCTGAATACCGTTAAATTTTAAATATTTGTTGTAGAGTGAGGGGAACTAAATAGGCTGTTTATATTTACCAGTATTTTAATATACATATAAATAACATATATTAATGTAGCCTAATTGTTTGCATTTACAAGTTTAACGGGTGTTTTTGGAGTAAGATCAATTTCTCTTTCACGAGATTACTTCCTCTTTTTTTTGGCTGGGTTTCCTTTCTCCGTGTCGTAAACTCTAGGGGTGAGTCTTCTAAACCAGGGTGTTTTTAGGGGCGTGATATTCAAATGACGATTGTTTTCTGCCTCCACATTTATCAACGTGCGAACATTCGTACGATGAGATTGGCGGCATACGAATGTTTAATGAATAAAACGTGAACTCTGTCGTAAGCTGATTTGTGCGCACAGATCTGCGCTTGTTTCTACGTTAGATTGATAAATGAGGCCCATTGTGTCTAAAAGACATAACAGGAGTACCTTACTTAAAATACTTTGCTGAATTCCACAGAGACTACAAGCACTTTAACAATAAAGGACACATGCTGACGTTAAAAAGAAATCTCTCTCTCTCTTTTTTTTTTTTTTTGCAAAGCCTTAAGGAATTTTTTTTCTTCAATATAGAAAATAGATTAAGTTTAAACATTAAAAAACCAATTTCAAAATAGATTTTGGACAATATATACTCCCCCTCAAAAGTTTGGTGCAAGTAAGATGTTTTTTTTCTCTCTCTCTTAAGTCTCTTATGCTTAATAATGCTTCATTTATTTCATCAAAATATTGTAAAAGCAATAATATTGTGAAATATTACTGTAATTAAAAAAAAAAACACTATGACCTGGTAATGGCCATAGTTCCCTTTCAGACGGTCACTCCGAGTCACGTCAGCGACCGACAAATTGGGATCTCGCTTAGAGAGATCAATCCACTTCGAGTGTAAACTAAACGAGCCAATGCACATTGGCATGCGATTATTGCATCCAGCTGTCGCTGATCACAGCGTGTGGCACATAAAAGAGCATTTCCCTAAAAGAGCCAATTTTTCTAAAAGAGTACAATAAGTGGGTGCGTCTTTGTACAGATGCCATTTCACCCGTGCGTTTCTGGATGCGGTCGTTACCCGGTGCCGGGTGATGGTCACGATCGCTGCCTCACGTGTCTGGGCATTACACGCTGAGGTGGCGTTTGTGGATGAGTCATGTTCCCATTGCGAGAAGATGACCATCTTGGAGCTACGGGCCAGGCTCCGTTTCCTCCAGGGGGCGGAGCTCCGTTGCCTCTGCCGCGATCTAGTGTTCGTCCTGGCGCAACTCCTCCTTTGGAGTCGGAAGGGTCTGAGGTCACATCGTGACATTCGCATTCCGGGTCTGCTCAACCATACGGCCGACGAGCTGGCAAGAGCTACGCTCCCGGGAGAATGGAGACTCCATCCCCAGACGGTCCAGCTGATTTGGAGACGTTTCGGAGCC
>NW_015642819.1:1044913-1045518 GCF_001515625.1 Sinocyclocheilus rhinocerous
AACTAATGCTCCTCGCGACAGCCCCTCCCTGGCAGATTCCTCTGAGGAAGGATTTACTGACTCAGAGATGGGGCATGCTGTGGCACCCGCGTTCAGACCTCTGGAAACTTCATGTCTTGTCCCTGGACGGTACGAGGAGGTTCTAGGTGACCTACTCCAAGAGGTAGTTGACACCATCACTTCGGCGAGAGCACCATTTACGAGACACGCTTACGCCTTGAAGTGGAACCTGTTCGTTAAGTGGTGTTCTTCTCACCGAGAAGACCCCCGGAGATGCCCGATCAGGGTCGTGCTTTCCTTTTTGCAGCAAGGGTTGGAGCGAAGGCTGTCTCCCTCCACCCTTAAGGTCTATGTCGCTGCAATTGCTGCTAACCATGACCCTGTGGAAGGGAAGTCGGTAGGGAAGCATGATCTGGTCATCAAGTTCCTTAGGGGGGTGAGAAGGCTAAATCCTCCCCGGCCCTTCTCTATACCCTCTTGGGACCTGTCTCTAGTGCTCAAAGCACTACAGCAGGGCCCATTTGAGCCTTTGCAGTCAGTCGAGCTAAAGTTTCTTTCAATGAAAACTCTGCTCCTGCTTGCACTGGCCTCCATCAAGAGGGTAG
>NW_015642819.1:1045641-1047692 GCF_001515625.1 Sinocyclocheilus rhinocerous
CACTCAAAGTGGATTGGTGTCTCTAAGCGAGATCCCAGTTCATCGGTTACCGATGTGTCGTCTCCGTTCCCTCCTTCAGGGAACGAGTGTTACATACGTAACCGAGACATTCAATTAGAACATTTAAGTATATTTTATAAACATGCTTTAAAAACATTACTTGTGTGCATCTTGAAACAAAACAATGACACTGACATATTTTAAGATATGTCCCTCAGAAATCATTCTAATATGCTTTTAATTTGTTAATATTCTAATCATTCTAATTTGACACTTGAGCTTGAATTTGTATTTCTTTTAATTTCCTTGTCTGCAACAAAACCTTCCAAATTGCTATTTTCTTTCACATGATCTTGTGAAATGATGTGCCTGAGCTTGTCATGTTTCTTTAGAAAATGATTAGGTAACGCTTTAGATTACAACCCACAAAGAACTATGTAAGTATACTGAATTTACGTGTACATTTCTGTAATTATAGTGTACCTATAAAGAACATACGTGTAGGTATAAGGCAACAATGTGTTACGTTTGGGCAATAAGGGGGTAACAACCAGATATGCAACCTGCAAAGAACTGCGTAAGTAAACTGAAGTTACAGCGTAACTTTTTTGTAATTATAGTGTACCTATTCAGTACCTCCGTGTAGGTATAATGGAATAATATGCAACGTTTGGGGAATAAGGGGGTAACAACCTGTAAAATAACAAATCATTTATACTGTAAGTATTTTGAAACTAAGAGGTGCTTATTCTAATATTACGTGGTATGTATGGCCTAAACAACAATCTTATGTTTGGGAATGTGTAATGTGGGGTTTTGTGTTTGGGTTTTGTTTCATGTTCATGTTTTCATGTCTTTTATTTTGTAATTGTTTCACCCTGTTGGTGTCATGCTTCCCTTGCCCTCATGTATCTCTGCCTTGTGTATGTGTCATGTTCTGATTGGTTGTCCTAGTCATGTGTCTTGTTTCCCATTGGTTTGTTCTTGTCATGTGACCCTCTTGTTTGCTATAAGTAGCCATCATGTTGCCATTGTCTCTTGTCGTGTATTGAAGTTGGTGAGTCCTGTCCATGCCAAGTCAAGTCTGTTCTAGTCAAGTCTGTTCATGTCAAGTCAAGTCTCGGATTATCATTTGGATCACTTGTAAATAAACTGCACTTGGGTTCTTCACTACGCTCGCCTTCAGTGGACTGATTCGTTACAGAATGATTTAGAAAGACGATATATACTTTTTATAATTTTATATTGGTATTTTATTATAGGCGTATAGGTATTTTTTAACCATGGGGTACACATTCTATTATTAAAGTATGGACATGATGGAGATTACTGAACAACAAAACTGGACATCTAGTGAAATGAGTTTCTGCTATGATTTATAATTCACAAGTCTACTTACCTTATGAAAGCTTATTCGTCGATTTCAGCAACTTCACACCAGCAACTTCTCAACACCACTATCACCAAATAACTTTGCATGATATACCATCAAGGTTCAATGCAGCTTAAAACAAGCTTACCTCTTTCCAGCTGTTCGCAGAAAAAATACATGATACAACATTTGTATTTTAGTGGATGTATAAAACTAGTGAAATATTTTTCTCTGTAACTACTGTGCAAATATACACTTGTGTTTAAGTCCAACTTGTTCCTCCCTTGTTCCATGTAGTTACAGGGTAAATACAACATTTGCGGGCTGTAAGTTAAAGTGGTGCTTTGTTCCCCCATTGTTCCATGTAGTTACAGGGTAAATACAACATTTGCGGCCAGTAAATTAAAGTGGTGTTTGTTCCCCCCTTGTTCCATGTAGTTACAGGGTAAATACAACATTTGCGGGCTGTAATTAAAGTGGTGCTTTGTTCCCCCATTGTTCCATGTAGTTACAGGGTAAATACAACATTTGCGGGCTGTAATTAAAGTGGTGCTTTGTTCCCCCATTGTTCCATGTAGTTACAGGGTAAATACAACAGTTGCGGGCTGTAAATTAAAGTGGTGCTTTGTTCCCCCATTGTTCCATGTAGTTACAGGGTAAATACAACAGTTGCGGGCTG
>NW_015642819.1:1054943-1075969 GCF_001515625.1 Sinocyclocheilus rhinocerous
GACGCGTTTCAGAAAGGCGGGGCATAAAGGAGAAATAATAATGTACAGTATGTGTAAAATAATGTTTTTTTGGTAACGCTTTAGATTACAACCCGCAAAGAACTATGTAACTATACTGAATTTACGGTGTACGTTTCTGTAATTATAGTGAACATACGTGTAGGTATAAGGGAACAATGTGTTGCGTTTGGGTAATAAGGGGGTAACAACCAGATATGCAACCTGCAAAGAACTGCGTAAGTAAACTGAAGTTACAGTGTAACTTTTTTGTAATTATAGTGTACCTATTCAGTACCTCCGTGTAGGTATAAGGGAATAATATGCGAAGTTTGGGGAATAAAGGGGTAACAACCTGTAAAATTACAAATGCTTTATACTGTAAGTATTTTGAAACTAAGAGGTGCTTATTCTAATATTACGTGGTATGTATGGCCTAAACAACAATCTTATGTTTGGGAATGATTTAGAAAGACGATATATACTTTTTATAATTTTATATTGGTATTTTATTATAGGCGTATAGGTATTTTTTAACCATGGGGTACAGATTCTATTATTAAAGGATGGACATGATGGAGATTACTGAACAACAAAACTGGACATCTAGTGAAATGAGTTAATGAGTTTCTGCTATGATTTATAATTCACGAGTCTACTTACCTTATGAAAGCTTATTCGTCGATTTTAGCAACTTCACACCAGCAACTTCTCAACACCACTATCACCAAATAACTTTGCATGATATACCATCAAGGTTCAACGCAGCTTAAAACAAGTTTACCTCTTTCCAGCTGTTCGCAGAAAAAATACATGATACAACATTTGTATTTCAGTGGATGTATACTGTGGTATTTTTATAGCAAATAAAATGTAGAGGGTTTAATTTGGCCATCGAACAATTAAATTAAAACTAGTGCAATATTTGTCTCTGTAATTACTGTGCAAATATACACTTGTTCTGTGTTTAAGTCCAACTTGTTCCTCCCTTGTTCCATGTAGTTACAGGGTAAATACAACATTTGCGGGCTGTAAATTAAAGTGGTGCTTGTTCCCCCCTTGTTCCACGTAGTTACAGGGTAAATACAACATTTGCGGGCTGTAAATTAAAGTGGTGCTTGTTCCCCCCTTGTTCCACGTAGTTACAGGGTAAATACAACATTTGCGGGCTGTAAATTAAAGTGGTGCTTGTTCCCTCCTTGTTCCACGTAGTTACAGGGTAAATACAACATTTGCGGGCTGTAAATTAAAGTGGTGCTTTGTTCCCCCCTTGTTCCACGTAGTTACAGGGTAAATACAACATTTGCGGGCTGTAAATTAAAGTGGTGCTTTGTTCCCCCCTTGTTCCATGTAGTTACAGGGTAAGTGGCTACAACAAATTGCTCTGAAACGATTGTTTATACATTAGGTCATACATACATACATTATATATCAGGTAATGTATCAATAAACATGGTGGACTGTTTTATTTAATTCAAATATTGTTTGCAATTTACTATAGGCCTACTGCTGGGTTAAATTAACCAAAAAATGGGTTTTAAAATTAAAATCACACACAATATGACAACAGTAACAACACATTTATTACACCAGTTCAGAAAAAAAGCAAAGCAACTCCATACTTATACAGATTATACAGTTAAACCAAATTATTTTGAAAAGCTTGTTTAAGGATATATTTTGTTCAATTTGTTCATGTTTTTCACCCACTGACTTAATGACTAATTGATTAACTAGTAATGACTAGTTAAACTATTATGGCCAAACCATCGCCAATAAACACACAGTAATAAACACTGAAAGTCAAGATTAAACTGTGTATTATAGCGAACTGACAGGATTTTACTGTCTTTGATTTACCGTTTTGTTCCACGTCCTCAAGCACCATTTTGACTAACATTTTTCAGTTCCCGGTTTTACCGCTCATCAGTCGCTTCTCAATGTTGTGAGAACATACTCGGACAAAACCCTCCAGTTTTAAAAGAACACATTCCAGTCAGTTTCAAAAATCTCTCTCCTCTTCGTGTCGATTAGTTTTCTTGTATTTTCTACACATATTCCTGTCATGAGCGCCGCAAACATGGATAGACTCGTCTCATGCGCCATTCCAGCTGTTTCCAGTTCGCGCTCACCACACACTGCTGCAGTTTTAAAGGAACACACTCCAGACAGTTTCAAAGTTGTCCCTTGTCTGCGCTTCGATTCGTTTTCTCCTATTTTCCACACATGTTCCCGTCTTAAGCACCGCAGTCACGGATTTCGTCGCACACAGAGCCGTTCACGTTTGAACTCACGTGACTTACTGCATGCTCTCATTCACGTCCTCCACATTCATAACCCAGCAATGTTGGGTTGCTTATTACTGATATCAACCCAAATTGGGTCAAATAAAGCCAGCTTCCTAACCCAACAGTCTCAACCGAGCGTTTGGATTAAAACAATTACCAGCGTGTTTTATATGTACAGGCTATAAAAAAGTACACAGTGTATGTTTTTGCTTTATCGCTTGCAAATATAAGATTGTTAGGTCATACATACCCCGTAATATTAGAATAGGTACCCTTAGTTTCAAAATACTTACAGTAGAAATAATTTGTAATTTTACAGATTATTACTCCTTTATTCCCCAAACTTCGCATATTGTTACCTTATACCTACACGGAGGTACTGAATAGGTACACTGTAATTACAAAAAAGCTACGCTGTAAATTCTGTTTACTTACGCAGTACATTGCGGGTTGTAATCTAAAGCGTTACCAATGATTACAGACACTTCCCGAACTGAAGGCTGGTTCACCAGCTTTCCTTGAAGAAGCAAGAGCGCTAATTGCTACATTTAGCACACGCCACAGTGGCCTCTGAGTGGGAGGGTACTGTGATAACCTAATAAGAACGGCACAGTGTTTTGACAGATTATGACATACGTAAGTGCTCTTTGGGATGGTGCCAACACAAGGGCCCATCCTAAAAAGAGCTCTCTAGTGAGTGCTGCTGATTGTACTGAAATAGAGTAAAGAGCGTCTCTCAGAAAGATAAGGCATGACATCCGTTAACTTCATTTAATGGCATTCACTCTCATTAAGGATAAGATACATGGCTTCGTCGTGATGATGAGTGCGAATTTGCTCAAAATTTGTCTCTTTTTCTCGGGGATGGCCCTGCTGGCCTTCGTAACAGACCACTTATCCTACTTTAAGCAACAAGGATGATTTGGCAAAATTATAAAATGCATATTTTGTAAGGTTAAATATTAGATTAGACTATTAGATATACAAATAGCCTAATATTTATTAGATATTAGATTAGACTAAAGAATGTGTTTTTGTTTTTTCGCTTTAGGCTTTTGCATTGTTTTTCTATGTACTGTAAACATTCACTAGACAGATGTGTCTGACTGTTGTACATGTGTTTTTTTGAAGCGTTTTGCATGACGCGGCATTTAAAGCTGAATTTTCAGCAGCCATTACTCCAGTCGTCGGTGTTACATGATCCTTCAGAAATCATTTAATGTGCTGATTTGTTGGTTATCAAAGTTAGAAACCATTGTGCTGCTTTATATTTTTGTGAAAACCGAACAAAATAAAACAAAATGGAATTAAAAAAACTAGCTTCACTCAAAAATCATGTCTCTAGACCATGCGTTTTTGTTTTTGTCATCATTCCTCTGTCTTTTTTGCGTTTTAAATGGAAAAAGGCATTCTATGTGAATGGCCCCTAAAAATAGTCGCGGGGCCCAGGGCCATAGTGGTCAAGTCTCACTGTATATGGAGCCACGGGACCCTAATGGCCATCTGGTCCATAATTCAGCCTTACTTTCCCACCGGTTCCTTATTGAAACTTGAGAATTTTGTGGGGCAGGAAGGTGTGAGTCTGTGGGATAGATGTCATTTTGTCCTCTAAACACTATGTAGCATTTTATCTGTATTGATTTAGAGTTTAGAGGTGGACTTCCTGGCTGGCAGTGTTGTCTGTCTACAGCCAGGATCTCTCTTGGGACTCAGGCCAACACTCATCGACCCATTTAGAATAGTTTGCGCCATAGACTCGTGTTTTAGCCACTAGGTAGAGAGCATTAAACGAAGTGAAGTGCTTTCATGGCTAGAGAGGGGAAATTAGTCTCATGTGGTAATGGATGGGATGACTAGAGTGTTTTTAGGGATAATGAGGGCGGGTCCTCGTGTAGCACAGCTGTATGTTTTGTTTGACACTGCTGATGATGTAAATGCCCTGTGAAGTGAAGTGGCTTTGCTTTATTTTAGCAGTTTAGTGTTGTCGTGGGCTCACAGGAGTCGGGGGCTGGCTTTGATTGTTTATATATAGCTACTGTATGCATTAAATGTCTCCGAAGCAACTGAGATCTCGCCTCCTACACGACACGTGCAAAAAAAAGAGCGCTGAGCGCCACAGAGCAGTGATGACAACATGCAATCTCCAAAGCAGAGAACGCTACCTAATTTCATTACGCTCCCTCTCTCCTGCAAAACCACAAGCTGTTTTCATCAGTGCTGGGATTATTTATAGACCGTAGGTGCGATCTTGTATATTCCAAAGGCCTCCACCGATACTTATATGCCTGCGTAACCAGAGAGGAACGAGAACAGATGTTCCCATCACAAGTGAAAGGACCATTTCTGTGGCTGTACAACAATATAAATAGACATGGAATAAATAAATTTGGCCTGTGTTTTGTGCACATTGGATGCTTAATGCATTTAGTAATGTGATCAGTAGACGTAGGTGTGTGTTTACACCTGTTATGATTAACAGTTTGGTTAGAATGTGATACTACAATGCTTGAAAAAGCTGTAAAATAACCAGATCAAGTCTAATGGTGGATTGAAATAAAATTAACATTGTGCTTTCAAACTGACTGTGAATCAGAGTTGATTTCTGGTTTACTATTGAGTAGTATTGATTATTGAGTGGTTTCATTAATGTGGACTTTGAAACACACTACCGTTCGAAAGTTTGTAATAAGATTTTTTTGGAATGACGTCTCTTATGCTTACCAAGGCTGCATTTATCTGATCAAGAATACAGTAAAAACAGTAATATTTTAAAAGTATTATATACATTTTGAAATGTAATTTATTTTTGTGAAAAATGATTTCTGGAGTAATGGCTGCTGAAAATTCAGCTTTACCATCACAGGAAATAAAATTGTAAAAAATATTAGTATTAATAAAATATATTGTAATAATATTTCACAATATTACTTCATTTATTTATTACAAATAAATGAAGTCTTATGTTGCGCATAAGAGATGTCTTTTAAAAACATTTTAAAAATCTTAATTATTCCAAACATTTGACCGGTAGTGCATTCAATGATTATTATCAGGAACGAGCTATTGAGAATTATTAAACCTAAATGGATATTACAAAAATGGTGTTGATAAATGTGCAAATGGTGTTCATAGATGTACAAAACATTGTGTTTGAATTCTTTTCATTTTCTGCTGAATTCTGCACACTATACGCAGCAAAAATGTAAAAAAATGATAGTGATTTTAACAGTAAAAGACTGAAAGAATGAATGAATAAAAGACTGTAAAAATGCTACAGTAAAAACCTGTTAATTGGTTATCAGTAAGTTTCCATACTATATACTGTGAATAACTGTCACATCATTTAATGTAATTTTACAGTAAAATACTGTTAAAATTTACGGGTTTTGGAAGTGAAAAAGAAAAAGTAATTGTATAATTTACAGTGAAAAACCGTAAATTGACACTCCCAGAATTCCCTGCATGACACTTCATATTTTGTTTTTTTGTTGAAATAACTTTCTTAGATTTTTCTTATCAGTTGTGTACATTAGGGTTTTATTGTGCATCTAATGTTGTTTAATTAATGTTTATTGCATTGTTTCAGTATCATGTGTGCTACCATGATGGTGTTTAGTGTTTGTGTGACTGACACTGTGCACCTTCTATCTATCTGTCTATCTATCTATCTATCTATATATTATTTCCCTTCTCAGCTTGTGGAAGAGCTGTTTGTGATGAGCTTTGATACATCATGTGACTTTCTTATCACCACCCGTTTTTGGTGATTATCAGTATTACAATGGTTTAAAAAAAACAGATAATAGTACTTCAATATGCTATTTTTTTAACATGACATCAGTTAATGAAATACGTTTTTTTTTATTGTGAATTTAAGTTAAGTCTGTAAAACCTAAAATGTTGCTACCATATTTTTAATGGTGAAGTTCTGGCAACCACAGCTGCCGGTATTTTACTGTAAATGTCACAGATTTTTTTTTTTCTTCTGCTGTGCTGCTTTTCTGGGCTATGTTAATTCTATATATTGTCAATATGGGCATTGAAGTTAAAGTGAAGCAAGCCAAGACTGTAGATACAGTCCAAACTAACAAGACACACTCTTTCTTCTCTCTTCCTGTAGATTGAGGACATTATCACACGCCTCCGAGATGAAACTGAAGGTGTGCCTGTCAGAACGGTCAAGAGCTTCCTGTCCAAGATTCCCAGCGTTGTTACAGGTATACTGGCAGGAGTGGGACAGTTTGCGTCTAAACTGGTGTGTGATTTAATAAACCTTAAGTATGTGGGTTTTTCAATGGCCGTTGCTATCATACAGTATGTGTGAAAATACAGTTTACTCAAGTCAATGTAAATAAACAAATGCATTCACATGAAATATTGATTTTAAATTATTTTATTAGCTTAATTGCTTAAATTGTAGAAAATCAGTCTAGCAACAAGATGAATACTGCAACAATTGTCTGTTTGTTTGTTTGTGTGTTTGTTTGTTTACATATATCTATATTTATTTATTTATGAAATTCAAGTTATTTATTTTATTGGCCAGTAATATTTGGTTTTCACATCCGGCTGTTTGTGTCTCTTTTCAGCCCTTTTTTTAGATGAATGTTTTTCTCTTATTATTAGCAGGCAGACATGATTAATTTATTCTGTAAGCTAAAGTGTTTCATAATAGGTTCACAGTAGTCTTCATCAGATGTGAATGTATTTGATTTTAAAAAAATAATAAATTATTATTAAAAAATTATTATTCATTACAGTTGAAGTAAAACTTTTGAATGAGGAAAAAGTTACTGAGTGCACATTTTTAAAATAGCAGTTTTCTTATTTTACTTAATGATGCTTTCAAAAATATGTTCTTAAAAATGTATATCACTGTCAGTGCTGATACAATATGTACAGGGTTGTGCTTAGTTGCTATTTTCCAGGGAATTTCATAGATCAGCGGGTGGATCAGGAGCCATACGCCCCTGTGGTCTCCACCGATCCTACTAACCACTTTCACAGATTCACAGATTCCTTTAGTGTGTGATAAGGAATGCTAGAAGAACAGTTACTTGTCCTTATAAACCCTCAAAGAGAATAAACCTGAAGATATCGCATCGCTTGATTTGCACATAATGCTAAACACAATTACTACAGTGAGCAGCTCTAAATGGATGCCTGCAGGCCCACATCCGGATAACTAATAGCTGATTTGGAACTAAAACATTGATGTTGTACGTGATTGAAGTGGTGCTAATGTAGATTTAGCTTGACTGATCTGACACACATTGAATCTTGAACCATAACGTGTCTTGACACACTGATGATTTTGAACTTTATCAAGGCTTTGGGAAGTGAATGTAATTTATGCATAAATTTGCATGTGAAAATAAGGTGATATGTTTCCACGTTTTAAACTTTAGGTTCTGACATTGTTCAGTGGATGATGAAGAACCTCATCATAGATGATCCTGGTAGGTGTTGATATGAAGAAATATACACGTCTTATTGATGAATGTAAATTGTTTGTGAAAGCAAATGCATTAATTTCTGTATTTACAGCGGAGGCCATACACATCGGCAGCCTGATCGCCGCCCAAGGCTACATATTCCCCATCTCTGATCATGTTCTTACCCTCAAGGATGATGGAACGTTATACCGCTTTCAGGTGAGCTTATCCATCTACCATCAACCAAATAAAAGTCACGTGGATTGTATCCTGGCAGCTGTGGTTTCCAGGATGTGGTCCTGTTTCACTTCAGCACTGCTGAGATTCTGAATCTACTGTGGAAATCACACCTAAGACACACTATGAAGAAGCGCCACAGACCTTTACACCTACTGAGCAAATAGGACAGTGTTTGATCAGTGCAGAGGCCTTTATTAAGCCCTTCTCTATACAGGCAGTACATTACTGAGATTTATTTCACATACCGTACTATATATACACAACCTGAAAGAAATTAGTACTTTTATTCAGCAAGGATGTATTGTGCATTAAATGGATCAGTATTACAGTATAGTGTTACAAAAATTTCTATTTCAAATAAATTCTGTTCTTTTGATCTTAAAAAATGTTTCACGGTTTATACAAAAATATGATGCAGCACAACTGTTTTCAACATAGAAATAATAAGAAATGTTTCTTGAGCAGCAAATCAATATTAGAATGATTTCTGAAGGATCATGTGACAAAAAAAAAAATCAGCTTTGCCATCACAGTAATATTGATTATATTATATTGAATATATTTTAAAATTATATTTTAAAATATATTCAATTGGAAAACAGTTCTTTTAAATTGTAATAATATTTTGCAATATTACTGTTTATACTGTGTTTTTTGATCAAATAAATGCAACCATTGAGAGACTTCTTTAAAAAACATTTAAAAATCATATCAACCTCAGACTTTTGAACAGTAGTGTGATGTTTATTGTCTATTGCTGTACTTTTAAGATCTAAGGTGTTAAATAATATTTTATCTCAGTATGTCCTCCAGAAATAGGGGCATATTTATCTGGTAAAGGCCGATCCTTAATTTTTTAGTGATTTAGATGATTAGTGAGGAGATGACCAAAGGCATGTCTTTCTCTGAGCCTCTTTAGCTCACGTAACTCTGATGTTTCTCAGGAGAAGCACTGCTGGCTAAAGCTGTGAGAAGCTCTGTCATCTCATTTGGAAATTATTGCAACACTAAACAGATTCTCTTCAGCCAAAGATCTCTATAATACCTGGAGAAAGCTATCAATTTGCATTCCCGTTCATCTCAATGGCAGTAGCTCAGCTGGAGCTTGACAGTGAGATTTGAAATCTGCCAACTTTACTCATAGGCACTCAATGACACTGATCCACCATGTTTACCATGTCAATCTGGAATTCGTCTTTAAAGAGCCCTCCAAAAAATCAGTCACATGCAATCATCTACTAAAATACAATGAAATGAGGGTGCATGTGTAATGGTTATGCATCAATGCTCCATTACAGTACTAAAGTATCATGTTTAATTAATATAGTCTCACTATCAACCTCCAAACCAACTAATTTATCCAGAGTTTTACGAGAAAAGCCAAATTCTCAGATAATGGCATTAGGCTATCTTTCCAATAAGCATGATAGAAAGTATAATGTTTAATTAATATAGTCTCAATATCAACCTCCAAACCAACTGTAATTTATCCAGAGTTTTACGAGAAAAGCCAAATTCTCAGATAATGGCATTAGGCTATCTTTCCAATAAGCATGATAGAGTATCAATAAGCCAATGAATGAATCTGAGCTTCTTTTGTACATTCATTAATTACTCAGGAGGGAATTAGTGTTTCTGTTTCTCTGGAGTATGGCTCATCAGCTCATTGCCTGACAATAATGATCTCAATGCACCATCATTTGCTTTGTGCCGCCTGTAGTCTTTTAGACTGGCTCCACAAAGGCAAGAGAGTTAGTTGTTACAAATGTTGTTAATAGCTCTTATAACATGAATATCTTCATATAATAACTGCACGGCACAGAATCATAATTTCAGCTACAGCTTTGGCTAGTAAGCAGGAGGCAGACAAGAAATTCTTAGTTCTTTCAAACTCACACCTGATTTTAAACAGAATCCATATAAATTAGTGAAGTAGTTACTGACAACCCAGAAGCAATCACTGTATCTAAATATGCAGATATTGTCTAGATTAGCAGTTCTCAACATTTTTGACTCGAAGGTCCCCCGCTGTCCAACACTGCTTTTAGTATGACAGCGTTGCTTGATTTCAAACATTTTTATTAACAGAAACTGTATATTAAGTTAATTAACCATTATTCATTTTGTGATACCAGAATACTTAAGATTCCGAATATTCTGAATTTTCAGAATATTTATAACATTTAAGATACTCTGTATGTTCTTAAATAAAAACATTTATTGAGGGAAATAAGGATATTATTATTATTGTTATTATTATTATTATGCACCAATATTAAAATTCTAGCCAAAGCAATAAGCCGATATGTATTTTCATGTTAATACAGATTTTGTCTAAATAGGAAAAAAAAAAAAATCATTTTAAATGATACAAGTAAATTTAGACATCATAACATTTTTTATAGTATACAAAGGAATTTCATTGTGATATGTGCTAAATATTACATTTAATAGTGTTATTCAATTATTAGTGTTTTTACAGAAATGAGAAATGAGCAGCATGACTGAATGTATTTTGGCTAGATTAAGTTTATGTTCATACTCCAAAGTCTGCCTACTCAATTTTTCAATTGCACAAATGTACAAAACTCAATTAATACAGATTTTGTCTAAATAGGGAAAAAAAAAAAATCATTTTAAATGATACAAGTAAATTTAGACATCATAAAATTTTTTATAGTATACAAAGGAATTTCATTGTGATATGTGCTAAATATTACATTTAATAGTGTTATTCAATTATTAGTGTTTTTACAGAAATGAGAAATGAGCAGCATGACTGAATGTATTTTGGCTAGATTAAGTTTATGTTCATACTCCAAAGTCTGCCTACTCAATTTTTCAATTGCACAAATGTACAAAACTCAAGAGTAATAATCTCTCTCCTTCTCACCCAGGCTCCATACTTTTGGCCCTCTAATTGCTGGGAGCCAGAGAACACAGACTACGGTAAGAGAAGGACCCTGCTGGGCAGACTCAAAGTGACGTAAGAGCACACAGAGCTTTACCGTAGATGCTTTTTCAGAGAGCTAACATAACTCATAAGGTCCCAGAGACGCAGGACGCCCCATGTTCAGCCCACAATCTGCTTTCCCAGGATTATTACAGGTTGGACAGGTGAACAGTCAGGGAGAACTGCAGAGCATTAGTGTGTGTATGACAGTGTGTTGACTGTGGGCAGATGTTCACTCATGGTCAATGGTGACTCATTCATAGTTCCTACTTTCTGTGAACTGGCCAAGCAGAGATGATAGATGCAGAGGAAAATACTAAATCCAATCAAGGGCTTACACTGGATGTGTGAGCGTGTGTAGGGGTAGGATTATACATGACAGTTGATAAGGCCAAGTCTCTTATGGCCTCTTGTCTGTTTCTCTCTTCTCTGTCTGTCTATTTCTCTCTGTTGCCTGTCACAGCCATCTATCTGTGCAAGCGGACCATGCAGAACAAGACCCGGCTGGAGCTGGCGGACTATGAGGCGGTAAGTGACCCACTGCGATGACAGCCGACAGAGAAAATGGAAGCAAAAGTGTTTTGCCAGCAAAAGCATCTCAGTTTGGATTCTCACAGGTATTGACAGATACGTCAAGTTATTTTATACCTGAAAACACCAATTGTGAGCCCTTGTCATTGAGAATTAAAGGTGAAGTATGCCATTTTTTCCGATGATACTTTCTCTTGTCCTTGCTGTATGTGCAGAGGTAACGATAAATAAGCCATTTGTAGATTGATTCCCCCAAAGAGTGTAAACTCTGTGGCGCTATCAACATTGTTTTTTTTTTTTTAAGTGGCCCAAACAAGGACCTCTGTAATACCTGCTTCCATCTTTGCACATGGACATTCAGTTCTGAACTTTTTGTTGTTGTTGTTGTTGTTGTGGAAAATGGCATCATGACTTGCAGATGGACTGAAGTGACACACACAGTCACTTCACTTGGCCCTTCACTAGTGACTATCCTGAGCTGTGACGTCAAAGTCAGCATGCTTTATGCTTTTCAAAAATATTGGTCACTTGCAAAACTGCTGTTATGCTATAAAGAAAAAAATCAATTACTATTTATAATTTATTTATATATAAAAGAAAGAAAACAAATAAGAAATTTCAAAAGAAAATATACATTTCTATATATTTTATATGCAGAAGGTTGGTTAGATTTTAAATGTTCTCATGTGCTCACCAAGGCTGCAATTAATTGATCAAAGTTACAGTTAAAAAACATAATATTATGAATTATCATTACAATTTAAAATAACAGTTTTCTATTTCAGTTCTTTTAGTTTTCTTTCTTTCTTTCACTCATTTATCTCTGTCTCTCTCATTCAGGAGAATCTAGCGAGACTACAGAGGGCTTTTGCCAGGAAGTGGGAGTTCATCTTCATGCAGGCTGAGGCACAGGTCAAGTAAGTGCTGTTGTCAGGACAACTACGCAAACACTTGCTCTCACTCATACCTGCTCTCTTCTCTGTTGAAGAGACATCTACCCTTTGCTTTCAGCCCACACACATTCACACAAAGACATACTGTATATACACAAACTCTGATGTAACATAATAATATTGCTGAAGTGCAGTTGTTAGGGGCGAGACATATTAGCATGTGTGTTTGATTTAGAGTGGTCCACACTGATTGAAGCAGTCTCTCGCTCTTCAAACATCAGCTGAAGAGCCTCATCTGATGGCCGAGGGCTGCAAACACAAGTCAACCCTGCTCTGATTTTTGATCATCAGTCTGTCTCTATCATCACACTGTCTGCAGTACACTTTTCATGACGAAAACCCCAGTTTTGGGGAGAGCAAGAACAGAAGAGCAAGAGAGATGAATGAAAGAGTCTCAGGGCTCAAAACCAGGATAAGTGAGAGACAGAGAGTGATGCAGCAAATGTCAGTTACGTAAGAGTGAAGTGGCAGGAATGGAAATGAATTAGCTCTGCTCGCAGGCAGGTTGCAACTTTGATGAGCACAAGGGCTTTGCTCTTTGTCTGTTTTAACGTGTGAGGCAGGACGTGTGAGTGTGTGGATTGGGAAGGTTTCCTGCTCTTTGTTTAATATTAATGTCTTTGTGTTTCTTTGATTTTGTAGGATCGACAGGAAAAAAGACAAAACGGAGAGAAAGATTCTGGATAGTCAAGAGAGAGCCTTCTGGGATGTTCACCGTCCCGTGGTGTGTGAGGGTTGGATCCAGTGTGGGACGGGTTTCTGTGTTTGCATCTTGTTTGAATTTAATAGATCAAATAGGCACACTGTAAAAATTGAATACTTAAAACACCATTGTAGTTCCTCAGATTACCACTTGAGGAGAATCACAAGGCCTCTTTTAAAAAGGCCAGTTCTTGCTAATTGGAACCCAGAAGTTCCTTCAAACTCTAAAGACTGGTGATAGTTCCTTCAGTAACTAAAATGAAACTCCTTTGGTCACTTAAAATACATATTAGAGTTCCTTGAGTACATAACAGGATACTTGAGGCACCTTTAAAAGACTGTATAAATATACAATTCAATCAAAAAATGAAAATTCTCTCATTTACTCACGTTGTACAAAACCTGTTTGACTTTCTGACTTCTGTGGAACACAAATGAGAAGATATTTTGAGAAATGTCTCAGTGCTTTTTGCCCATACAATAGAAGTCAATGGTAACAAAAACGGTTTGGTAACTAACATTGTTCAAAATATCTTCTTTCATATTTCACAGAAGAAAGTAAGTCATACAGGTGTGGAACGACATGAGGGTGAGAAAATGATGACAGATTTTAAATTATTGGGTGAACAATCCCTTTATCCCTTTTTCATTTTAGCTATTCCAATAACTGTATAATGAATAGAACCCTATTGTAAAGTTTTAGTAGATATTTAACTGTGATTAATCTCAGTTTTTCATAGTAAACACAGCATAGTTAACACATTCAGTTTCTTTTTAAAGAAAGAAAATGAAATAATATATGTAATTATTGGATTCTGCAATTTGTGTGAATCATGATTGTATCAGCAATTTGTATCAGCGTATCAGCAATTTTTTTTATATGGCTGATTTACATGTGATTGTGATTCACAGCCTGGGTGTGTCAACACCACAGAGATGGACATCAGGAAGTGCCGTCGCCTGAAGAATCCTCAAAGGGTGAAAAAGGTGCTTATACTGTATTAGTGTGTGTGCTTTGTGTACAGAGGGTGTGTCTGATTGTATTGTGACCCATCTCCGTCTCGCAGTCAGTGTATGGGGTAGTGGATGACACACAGACTCAGAGTCCTGTACACACACCCTCCCAGCAGAGCAGCAAGGACACCAGAGAGGACGTAGAGAAATAGGTGTGTGCGAGCGATGCTGTTAATTTGATTCTTCCCATATCACTATATGGAATGCAAAAACTTCGAACCTCAATATCTCGAAACTGCTCAGAATGCAGATAGAAGCTTATCATTCCAAGGTGATGATTTATTGCAATCGAGTAACTGGCAGTAACTATAAAGATTAAACAACAGTATGAAAACTAAAATTGTGTCAACATATTTAAAATGCTACAGACAAAACTAATTATGTGTATCTTTAAATACAAGATGCCATGTAGTATAAATTTCACTTCACAACAAACAGTTAAATTATAAGCTGTATGTGTTTGATTCATTTAAAATAACTCACTTATTAAAGCTATTCATTTGGGAATCAGACTACACTTGTTGCGCTGTTTGTTTTTGATAAACTAAACAAAATCAGGCTCATAAGAGTCATTGATTCGGGAACTGAATCACAGTAAGTTTCATGCTATAGATTCAGTGGCAGGTTTGCGGTGCCACTGAATTAGTTGTGTGGGAAACTCTGTCATTTTTAGTATTATGACATAGTATTTTAGTACAGTGTACCATTCATTCACTTTTGCGGAGGAATGCATATGTGAAAACAGTTCATTTGGTTTCAATAATGAAAAACAGACAAAAATACTTTTATACAATAATGTGAAATATAAACATGATTTCAACTCATTTTTTGCAGATTGATGAGCTACACAGAGCAGTATCTTGACTATGACCCCTTTGTGACAGTACCAGAGCCCGCTAACCCCTGGATCAGTGATGATGTCACATTCTGGGAGCTAGAGGCCAGGTATGAAAACCTAAATATTACATCTTTCTTTATGGATTCCTCTTTTCTGTAGTCTAGTTTTCATTAGATGAAAGGGAGAAGGGATCGGGATGTCTAAATTTCTTAATTTCACTTAATATCTTAAGAGTCTTTGTAACTGCTGCTGAGGAAATTAAGTTGCTAATTTGTCAAAAAAGTTCTTATCTGTTTTGTTGTTATGCTTCTTTTTGGTTTTATGTAGAAAAAATCTTATGTCACTGTTATGTTGTGCTTTTGTTCTTACTCGATTTATTCTCAAACTGGGGTCAATCCTAAAATAACACTGAGGTCCGCAGACAATTATTACACATTTATAAAATAAGTACTGTTCATTGTTGGATCATGATAACATGTTAACTAGCCTTATTGTAAAGTGTTTGAATTAGTTAATTTAGCTTACAAACTCTCTTTTTTGGCTAATGTGATCCCAAATTTTTACGCCGGTTTCACACATACTGCGTGAGCGAGGTGTTTTCATTTCGATGAATGGGACGAAATCTGGGATGCGACACCACACAGCCCAAGCTCCCATTGTGAATGCTGTAATCTGTTAATATGAACGCATTTGATTTGTGAATCTGGCATTTTGCTTGCTGAAAGCAATGACTGAAAAGTAGTTTGACAAATAGCATGCAGGCATTGTACTGTACATAATCGACCCAGTGTGGCGTGCGAGAATGTGGGATCTACAGAGAACGGTCAAAGCACTGCAAATACATGTACATATAATGTGTGAGGACTCTAAAGCATGTCAATAGGAAAACAAAGCCAAAACCTGGACATTTTAAACTATTTAGAAATCCCAGCCAGGATGTGTTTAGGAAACTAGAAAGCTAGAAAAACTCTAGTTGAGAACACAGGACAGTGAACTTGAGAGTGTGAGGAGACTGATTTGATGACATTATTCGCAGGGCAAGTGTCATGTCTCCATAGTAACAGTGTCTACTCTGATTGGTGGACCTCTCTTTAGGATTGTGACTAATGTTGTACCTGGTTCTGAATATCTCAAGTAGTTTTAAGTCTGCTGAAGTCCTTATGTTGTTTTGAATTCTATAAAACACTGCAGGTTCCTTCAGCTCCACTTGCCTGAGCCGTTCTCACAGCTCCTCAAAGATGCCCTGACAGGAATTAAGGAATACCTCCCACACACACCCTCGTCCTAGTGTTTCATTTCTGGGTTTCTTTCTATACATCTGATCACATTGTTCAACAATGTGACTCTTGTCACTTAATTATGCAAAAATGAGGTTGACTAATTTGCCTTATCATATTAATTAACAGTTGTTGGAATTAGGTTTTTCTAAATCATTAGCATTCCTGTGGTGGTTTACATATTGTTACTTATTCAAACACTAATTTACAAGATATTATTAGACGTGATTAAGTGATCTTGTGTACACACACACAGTCTCTCTTTGTTTTCAGCCTTGTCTTGTTAATATGACAAACAATGGAACATTGTGTTGTCAAAGCATTAGCTGCTGTCAGTAGATATTGCAAAGAACAATGTAAGTTAAATAAATAAAATACTGTCTTTCTCTTTCCGTCTCTCTGTCTCAGTAAGGACCCGAGTCAACAGCGAGTAAAGAAGTGGGGCTTCTCGTTGGATGAGGCTTTAAAGGACCCAGTGGGCCGTGAGCAGTTTCTTAAATTCCTGGAGTTCGAATTCAGCTCCGAGAACCTGCTGTGAGCTTTCCATCACCATATTCCTCCGTCCTCCTTTCATTTGCACTTCTGTGACATTTTCCCCTTCCTACTCATTCCTCTCTCTTAACCTCCCACTACACTTTTAATGACTTGCACAAAATGTAGCAGAACAGGACAAGCAAAAGGTCAGACCTCAAGCTTTAATATCACTGATGAGAAAGAGCGAGTAAATTCACTGATGGTACATGATCATTACAACCTCCAAAGCCTGATCGCTGATGCAATGTGATAAGCTACTGCAAACCACGGGCATCATGGGGCAAATGAGGCAGCGGTGGGCTCCAGGAGACGCCCAACCAGGACAGCGAGGCCCCGAAGGGAGCTGCAGAGATAACACAGGTCACTGGAGCCGTAAAGTGACTGGGCAAGAGATAAAATGCTGCTTGTCTCAATGCATCTCTCATCCTTCTCTTTCTCTCGTATCTCCACGTATCCCCCAGCTAGGCATCTAATAGCCTCTGTGGGGGCTGTCTTATGTTTGCCAGTCTGTGAGGAGAGTGAAAGTGATGTGTCCTCTTGACTGCCTGACTCTCCCCTGGGCCCATTAGGGCCTAAACCACTTCTACACTGCAGAGATCTATAGAGCTACAGAGCAAGTATGATATGAGAGTGACTGGGCGATTGCTTTCCTCTATCTGTCATGGCAGGTGCAGTGCGTGTACTGACTTCCATAATTAACCCAGTATTTGTTACTCAGGAGTTTGGGAATGTCATTGCCATCAGCGATGTAAAGAGGGTCCAAAAGTAACACACGCCAAGTGCTAATTGGGAGTGAAAATTAGCTTTAGGGACTGAACTTGGAACAGCAACATAATGCATGATTGAAATCAGATTGTTGGAATGATAATCTGGCCTTTACTCGTTTACCATAAAATTTAACAAATGCCTAAAAAATTTTTTTTTCTTTTTTATAACTATGTATTGACACATTTATGCGATATTCCTCACGTTAAGCCACAAAGATTTGAGGTAGAACACCAAAATATGAGAACAAAATCATGATGCCATTGACCAGCGTCAAAAATGTTGGCATAGGAACAAACATATATACACTATCATTCAAAAGTTTAGGGTTGGTCAAATTTTTAAATGTTTTCGAAAGAAGATTTAAAAAAAAAATTCTCACCAAGATGCCTTTAAAAAAAAAATGATAAAGAAGTAATATTGTGAAAAATTATTACAATTTAAAATAAATGTTTTCTATTTTAATATATTTTTAAATATTTATTAAATGTTTATAAAGTAATTTATTCCTATGATGGCAAAGTTTAATTTTCAGCTGAATTACTCCAGTCTTCAGTGTCACAAGATCCTTCAGAAAAAAAAACAAACAAAAAAAAACAATTCTTATCAATGTTGAAAACAGTTGTGTTGTTTAATTTTTTTGTGGAAACCATGATAATTTTTTTTTAGGATTCTTTGATGAATAGAAAGTTAAAATGGTGGTGTACATATTTAGAAAGTTTATTTTTACAATAAAACTACATATGTTAAAATTAATTTGATTTGCACCATCCTCCCATGGTCAATACTCCATACAGCTGACATTTATTATTGTTTTCTCTTTAGGTTCTGGTTGGCTGTGCAGGATCTGAAGTGCCGCCCCCTGCAGGAAGTGGCGGCTCGCGCTCAGGAGATCTGGCAAGAGTTTCTTGCTGAGGGAGCTCCCAGTGCCATCAATCTGGACTCACACAGCTACGAGCGCACCAGTCAGAATCTAAAAGACCCGGGCCGCTACAGCTTTGAAGATGCCCAGGTGAGTAACTGTCACAGGAAGCACAGCTCAAGCACTGATGGCTTTTGTTCCTTTTAACAATTTCCACGGCCTTTCTGCACATTTGGGGAAAATGATCGTACTGTATGAACTAAATAGGAAAATTGTTTATTATTATTTTTTAATGTCCAATAACCATTGTGTAAACACATTTTCACAGATGATTGAGGGCTTTTAGGTTTTTTGATGGACGGAGGAAGTATGAAAGCTGCACTTAGGGACAAGTTGTGCCCAAGGCAGAATCTTTTTCATTCTTTGAAATGATGAAATAGGAACTTGAGGGCTTTGGGCCATTCGAGGAGATTGATGTACAATAATGCTGATGGATAATCTGTTCCTTGTCCTTGTCCTCACAGCTCTGTTTTGTCTTTGTTTATCTACATTTACATGATTGATGAAAGAGACAGAATAACAGGCATCGCAATGCTCAGAACCAGGGTGAAAAGTCTCTCTGGAATTATAAAAAAAATTCAACCATTTTATTCTAGAAACTTGTCACTACAAGCTAACTGCTTTCAGAAAATTCAAAGTAGAATAACTGAAGAATGTGTTACAGAATCTGTGACATTACTGCTTAGAGTCTGTCAAGATACTTGCTAGGAGTCTGTCAAGTGAATTAAGCTTTATTTGAAAAAAAAACAAAAAAAAAACACATGCCCCTTCATCTCCTTAGGTAAAACATTATTTTGGCAGCAGCGAAATCTCATTAATCCTGCTGCAAGATATGTTTTATCAGACATAGATTGCCTTTTCCAATGGGAGAACCTACAGATTTATTCCTGTTTGCATTTGTGAAGTCATGATTGAAAAGATAAGAGAAGCAGGATCATGAGGACAGAAAGCCGTTTTTCAGAAGATTCTTGGCTCTTTCTCATTGCTTTGCAATGAGGCGCTTTCCTTTCATCCAAGCTGCAAACTCACTGTCAGCCTCCAATGTTTTTTCTCTTTCAGGACCACATCTACAAGCTGATGAAGAGTGACAGCTACCCTCGTTTCCTGCGCTCCAATGCTTACCAGGACCTCCTGCTGGCCAGAAAGAAGGTTAGTCTCAATCTCAAATCTCTCTCTGCCGCGTGTAATGAATCGGAATAATTTTTCTGCAATTTTGTTTTCAGTATCACTCAGTATTCTTTTGCACAAACCATTCAGCCATAAGAACAAAAATCAGTGCGCCCCTAGAGTACTGCAAGGGAAAAAACTGTGGAAAAACAAAAGATACTGGTAATTTTCTGCCAGGACATTTTCCATTAAAGGAATAGTTCACCCTTAAAATGAAAGTTGAAAATGAACATTTACTCACCCTCAGGTCATCCGAGATGTAGATGAGTTTGTTTCTTCATCGGAATAGATTTGGAGGTATTAATCAATACATCACTTGCTCACCAATGGATACTCTGCAGTGAATGGGTGCCATCAGAATGAAAGCCCAAACAGCAGATAAAAACATCATAATCCACAAGTAATCAACACGACTCCAGTCCATCAATTCATGTCTTGTAAAGTGAAAAGCTGTGTGTTTGTAAGAAACGAATCAATCATTAAGACATGTTTTTGTCTTCAAACTGTTGCTTCAAGCTAAATTACAAGACTTCAATCCATTATATTGCTTTCTCCAGTGAAGAAGTTGTCTCGTCAGAATCAGGAAAGAAATAGGCACATATCAAGCACTCTGTTTACAAGCAAAAACAGTCGAAAACACCCCTGAACAAATATGTAGATGAATTTTGATGTGAGAGGACGGGATGGAGTTTTTCACAGGAGGAAGCATTTTTGTTATTGATGGCACCCATTCACTGCAGAGGGTCCACTGGTGGGCAAGTGATGTAATGCAAAATTTCCCCAAATCTATTCTAACAAACAAACTTACCTGAGGGTGATTACATTTTCAGCACATTTTTCCAAGTCAGTTCTTTCTTAAGAGACAATATTTCAAGCCTTAGTTTCTTTTTGGCTAAAAACAACAGTCCTGAATTGAATCATTTCCTTTTCTTCACTTGCAAACGAGTGTTCAGTGTTCAGTTTGCACTTATTAAAACACACTAAGCCAACTTAATATGTACTTATCATCAAATGGCCTACTTACTCTACTGACAACATGTAATGGCTAAACATGGGCACTTCAGTTCACTTCAGAGCCATTTTACAGTCCAATTGTGTCTCAGCCCCACTGTGATTATTTAAGATTAACATTAATCTTCCTACTTTTCTTTACTAACACATGTTAACCTGGTGTTGTGCACTGTATCTTCCCCATTCCCTTCCATTAACCTGGGCTCCACAGCCTGAGACTGAGCAAGGCCGCCGCACATCCCTGGAGAAATTCACTCGCAGTGTGGTGAGTGGCACAACGACCATCGCCAGTTCTTTTTTAACTTTAATTCAAAATCGAGCTTTCTGGAAGGTAATCAGACCAGAAGAAAATGGGATATTTTCTGAGAACCATAAAGGGTTCTCAAAGGGTTCCATATA
>NW_015642819.1:1078252-1080693 GCF_001515625.1 Sinocyclocheilus rhinocerous
ATATATATATATATATATATATATATATATATATGTGTACTGTTTGTTATATCTGGAATTTGCTGCTGAATATTATTAGTCAAATCCAAGACCACAATTTTTTTAACTGGTACTCTTTAAAAGACCACTTTTAATAATAACACAATTGTGTTTCAGGGCAAGTCTTTGACAAGTAAACGACTGACAGGCCTCATGCAGTCCTCCTGACGAGTCCTGCTGTTTGCAGTTTGTTGAGGTGGAAGGATTGTGGCCATGACGGACCACATGTATGGACCACCCTCTCTCCAAAACCCACCCAAACACCGCACAGCTACCGACTCTAGATGGCAGCATGCAATAAGTCCAAACAAAAATCTCCGAATGGCGACAGTGCTGTCTGTGTCTATTAAACCCGTAACTGCAAAGACTGCATACATCAATGTCAGCTTTCCCAGTACCATCTAGAGAACCATTTTACGTTTGATACTTATAACCAAACTGCAGCAAGGATAGGACTGTCTCGCTGGATTACCGATTCAAAACATTCCTTGTCAGATATGAAATCAAGGTGTGCTGTTATCAGTCCAGTATGTCAACACTGAGCGTTCTGGTGAAGCGAGGATGCGTTTCAAATCTTCAGAGCATTCCAAAGGAGTGAAGAACATGACAAGGGCTTTCAGTGACTGTGTTCCCTCATTCAAGGTTTGCACAGAACTTTTCCTCATTTACTTTTTGTTGGACAGTCACTGAATATGAAGAATGAAAGTGGAAATGAAGGGGTTTGGAAAAGCACATTGTTATTACTCCTGCCATTTTGAAGAAAGTATAATTATTTCTTCTGTCTACAGGCCGTGTTATACTCACCTACAGTATTAGCACATGAAACTTCTAACTGAGATGAGAAAATGACGAAGAGCTATCTATACCTTTTAGACTCAGTTTTATTGAGGAATAAAGAAATATTGACCAGGATAATAAAAAGTGTTAGTATTTCAGGATGATTCAGAGCCCAGAGTATTGCTTTTGCACAAAAACTGCACCAGTGAGGAATGCTGGATCCCACAGATGCTAGTCCTGCTTGGTCGGTGTGTTTCCTGAACAGCTTTACAAAATCTCCAAATAACAACATTAAATTATTTAGGAACATCTATGGAGGACCATTTTGTCACATAAAAGATCATAATTGTGGCATTTCATAATTCTGAGAAAAAAAAGTCAAAATTATGACATACTAAGTAAATTATTAGATAAAAACATTGAAATGTATAACACAAAAAGTCAAAATTATGAGATACTAAGTCATAATTGACATAAAAATCATAATTATTACAAAAGTCAACCTTTACCGTCATAATTATGATTTCATCTCATAACTGTGACTTAATATTTCATTTTGACTTAGTATCTCATAATTTTGAAACCAACACATTGGTCCTTGTTGACTATGTTTGTCTTTGCTTTAATGAATGGTATTGTAAATTCTGTGTAGAATGTAAGCGCTTAATGTTGCTTTGTGTCAGTGTTTTGATTAGTATGATGATGATGATTTGCTCTGAGCACAAACATTTGGGGATCACAGCCCTTCACGTTCAAAATATCAACAGTAGACAATGTTTTTGTGGGACTACCATCCATTAGAAAGGAGTTTTTCATTGCAGGACATTGAATAGCCAACCACTCTGCATTTCTGTATTTTTTGCTTGCATCATTTCCTGAAGCAGCGTCACTGCCAGAGACACACAGACTTTTGCTGCTGGAACACATGAATTCTCTCAGCAGTCTTTAGCCCACAAATTTAAACGCAGTCAAATGGCAGAACATAAATGTGTGCAGCTGATATAGCACGTTTCCTCTACACATTTTCAGGTAGTTGTTTTGTTTGCTCATAACTGTACATTAGGTTGAAATGGAATGTATAGACTTTTGCAGCAATCCTGGATATGGAAGATGCTGTGTAGAATATAACTTAGAGGCACAAGTGCCATATTCGGCACAAAACTATGCATGGAATATTTCTAAAGAGTTTTACTGCTTGTAGGCTTTTTTCATTGGGATCCAGTAGATCAAGATAATGGAAAGGAGGACCTGAGTCCTGAGACATTCAATAAACATTCAAAATGGAGAGCTCTGGAATAGAATGCTTTTTCATTTTTCTCTGCATGGACAGCATTTTGTGTCATATTTTTAGCTCAAACTGTTCATGATGGTTCATCAAACATGTATTAAATGTTGAACTTAGCAATACACATATAGCTACATCAGAGCCTTGTACTTCAATAAGCTAGATTTGACTTCAATAAAGCCAGTGGGGTAGGATCTCATAATACTGAACTGCTAACACAGGGGTGTCCAAACTTTTCCTAAAGAGGGCCGGATTCGACGATGTGGAAACACTGGGGGGCCGGATGCTTCTACCTATATATATATATATATATATATATATTATGTATGTGTGGTATGGT
>NW_015642819.1:1080765-1087442 GCF_001515625.1 Sinocyclocheilus rhinocerous
TAAGACAGCTGCGGGCCGCTTAAAATTCATCCACGGGCCGCATTTGGCCCGCGGGCCGTAGTTTGGACACCCCTGTGCTAACAGCTCTGAATGACATTAATGTGTATGTGCTGCTCTCTAGTGGTAAGCATGACAGGCACAACTTTTTTTAAAGGTGAAATCAGCATAGACTTGGTTTTACTTTTATTTTTTATAAAATTTTACATTACAACAAGGATAAAAGAAAAAGAAAAGAAATAATAATAAAAAAAATAAGTACAAAACAATGCTTGTGATTGCAAAGGATTAAAAAGTCAACATTGTGTTTTGAATTACAGATGACTATATACAACAAATGACATTGTAACCGGCAGATAACACAGATAAATTGGGGCGACTATACTTCACATTGAAAAACATTTTTCTACTTTTGGACTAGATTAATTCATTTTGTAAGACCTGATGCTTGTGTTGGTAGGCTATAATGGAGCTGTTTCTAGCTTTACCCCGGGTTATCATCGTTTTAAACCTGCTTTTAACCCCAGGCAATGAAAAGTATTGCACTTTTACTTTAGAAGGGATTTAGCAGTGGGTTATGAAACCTGGAGCAAATACCGTTTCAAGGAGTGCAGCAGTGCCCGTCCACTTTTTTTTTAGTCCCCTTGGTTTCCAAAGGGGATTTTTAGTTCTCGTTAAAGAATTATAAGCTATGAAACCTATCAGGTGATTCAGAACATTACAAACTTTGATTTGAATAAAAAAGTAGTTGAAAATCGGACAAAAAGGCAAAGGTACCAGACAGCTTTCGTGAGAACAAGAACTACAATCGCAACTACAATCAAATTTTTAAAAATTGGAGTAATATAAGACTATAAGGGGTCTTTTTGGTGCAATTTTCTTCTAGTGATTCTCTGATTGGTGGACATTTCTGGTGGAAGAATCATGGGTAATGTAGTTTTTCACTAGAAATTCCACCAATAAACGACAAAGGCATCTCATATATGCTGATACATGAGGTTAACAACATACCACCAAATGCCATCAATTAACAACCTCACAGTAGATCTGTTTTTAGCAGTTCATATGTTAAAATCATTAAAAATCAGTTCCCCATGGAGAAAATAAATTGGGATTTTTATTTTGACTGCTGCTCTCTATAACAGGTTGTTTAGCAACAAATAACCAATCATAACCCTGAATAGCGCCTGCTTCATTAAATATTTGTGAGTTTAGTACAGTCACAGGAACTCTCGCATTGTATTTAATTTCAACGTTTGAGGGAAAAATACAAAGTTCAAACAGAAATGAATGGAAAATGCATTGATAACATTGCAGAATAAACCAAATTATTCTTACAAAAAGCCTATTCCGGACAGAGTGGATGGTACATTGAGGAACGAGACGAGTCGATATTTAAACGAAGCGCAGGCTGTGTTCCTCCAATCAATATCGACAAATATCCAAAAAAGAATGTTAACCCAGAGTTTACAAATGTAGAGTCTAAATAAACAGGTTTTCAGGCTAAAGTCTGAACAGTACAAAACATGAAAAAAGATAACCGAAGGTTTAGATTTAGAATGGGTTAACAATTTTAAGTGCAAAAAGTCATACTGTATCAGCTGTCAGTCTTTTTTTTTTTTTTCTAAACAAAAATTACTCTAAAGGCCTAATATATGGTTAGATGAACGGACTCTAAACATCATCAAAACTAGTTTGATTTTGGAACCTTTAATAAATTTATTAAACTGAAAAACAAATGTAAATGTAATGTAGATGACCTTTAAAAGAGATAAAAATGCATAGCTAAAATATTCAACAGATCGCAAGATCTGGAGAGTGTTGATGAATTGGCTCTGAAAATAGAGCCTCTAATGTATTATACAGGTGAAGGAGGTGGGAATGACATGAGAGAATGTCCAGATGGAAATAGAAATGCTAATACATCACGAGCAAAGAAATACAAAACGGAGTGAACAGATGTTTCACTCAGAGAGGTATGAAGGGCTCCAAACAGGCGGATGGAACAATAGAAGGTTCTAGGACACACAAAACTGGAATGTTCCTGGAGCATAACCAGAATTTTTGGCTATTGCTACAAATATCCCCCAGTGACTTAAGACTGGTTTTGTGGTCCAGGGTCACATTTGTCCATGCTGTGTACTGTAAATCAGTGTCATACATATTTTATTTTGTAACTATGTAGTACAGTGGTCTTTAGTAGCAGGTCAGTAGAATTTCAGGGGGGCCATCAATTACTTTTTTTAAATCTACTTTTTGACAAATTTTTATGAACAAAAAAATTTATCTCCATTTAACAAATTAATATAGAATTTTTATGTTAAATATTAAGTTCCTATAACTTCAACCAAACCTAAAAGTTAAGAAACTAAGGTTCAGCTGTCACATTAAGATGTATTAAGTAAAATTAAATGTATGACTCTAAGCATCAATAATGATTATTTTATTGTTTTTGCAGTACTGAAATGTTAAAACATGGTTTATTATTAATGCATGTTAATATATTCACATGCTATTATATGCCAGGCAACAAGCCACACCAGTCAGGCAGATTTTAGAACTGAAACAATGAATGCATTAATGATTTTTAATATCTATTTTGTAATGAGCTGCTGTGAAGTGATCTTACCCTCGGGTGGCTGTGTCATGGGAGGCTTAAGGCAGTACATGTGGTATCCCCGATCACAGTCATCACAGAACAGAAGCTGATCCTACAGAATGAGACGGCGTCACCAAGCTGTTAGCTCACACACACTCAGCCATACGAGTTTGAGGTGTTGGAAATAATCTAAAAACTATTCTTTATGCTCACACACTATTTTAGAATATCCCCTTGTTAGGATTTAAAGACTCACATCGTTCTCTGAGGTGCCACACAGACTGCAGGATTTACACTCAATGCACTGCCACTGGTACGTTCCAACAGCCTGCATCATGTTGTCTGTGAACTGCAGACATGAAGGATGGCCTGGTGAAAGAGAAAGATGAAAGAATAATCTGACAGAAAGAAGAGGAGCTAGACAATTAGATTAGTTTCAGATGTACTTCACTATAAGCCATTTAATTTAGAAAAACATAAATCCATATAAAATGTCGTAAGGTGGATTGATATGCAGATGGATGGATAGGTGGATGGATGGAGGGATAGACAGATGATGGATGGATGGATGGATGGATAGATAGATAGATAGATAGATAAATAGATAGCATTATAGGGATAGTTCACACATAAATGAACATTTTTCATTTACCATACTATGAAAGTCAATGGCTACCGTCAACTGTTTGATTTCCAACATCCTTCAAAATATCTTGTTTTGTACTCAGCAGAAGAAGGAATCTCACACAGATTTGGAACAACTTGAGGGTGAGTAAATGATGACAGATTTTTCATTTCGGGAGAACTATCCCTTTGAGTTAATAATGACAGAAACATGAAAGAAAACAAAAACAGATTCAACACGATTTGTGTGGAAGGAACAAACAACCGTTCCCCCTAAACACCTTCTGTTCTGCCCTCCACACACAGAGAGAGGGTGAGCACAGGTTTGGAATATGCCAGATGGTTCTGTAACCTCACATGTCTGTCTTTCTCTCTCTCTGTCTTTCTGTCTCGTAGGGAGGTGTCAGTTCCTCGGCCTGCTCATTTCCTCAATGAAACTGTGAGAACAGCATGCTCCTCTTGCTTGGATGCCCAGTAAAGCATGTGCAGTCTTCCCAGTTTGGAAAGCATGTGGGGCCTTGGCTTGAAGTCGGATGTTATGTGAAGCTCTTTCCCTACTGGGAGTTTCATAAGCGTTGCTACCTCGTTCCTCTTCATGGCTCTGTCCCTGGTATTCACATGCAGAACTATGTTGAATATATTAAGCCACATTATGCCGACATTTAGACATACATCTTTTGCCTTGATTTTATTTCCTGCAAGTGTATGGAAACATGAGTGATTTAAGAGGTTGATCTTGATGCAATACATATAAAATATGAAAAATTCTATCTAAAATACTTCAAATCACTTAAATAATTTGTGTAATATTTTGATAAAGTGCCGTTAGTTGCATTGAAATTATAGACTACAATGGCCTCGAAAATTATTTGGACACAAGCCATACTTAAACATATATGAATGTCTTATGTAATGCATTATTTAAGAAAACAGAAAGCCAAGTGTTATTTATTGTAAAGAAAATATGGCATTTCACAATAATACGTTTGCTAGGTTTCAAATGATAAAACAATATAATACTCAAAATTAAGACAGTTATAACAATATCCATGTGAACTTGAGGGGAGCTGCCTTCATAAATCCACTATAATGAACTTGAACCAGTTAAAAAAAACGTCTCATGAAAGTGATTTGTTCTGAGATAATGTTTAGCATCATTTTAGTGTCATTAAGACATTTTTCAAATACTATTTGAGGTCACTTGTCCCATGTTTTCCTTCCTTGAAACAAAATTAACTCACAGTAATTCATAAAATGTAAAATGTTTAATGTTTTTCAGTAACAAACTCCAGTGAAAGACTTGCAGGCTGACATTTGGAGTAACAGGACTCAGCAGCGACCACATGAATAGCAGGTTGCATGAAGTGTGTTCTGTGTGTTTGTGTGGTTTGTGCCACAGGTCTGCATGACACAGAAGCAGTTACAAGCATCATCTCTAGCCATGTTGCCCTTTGGCTTAGTATTAAATGAACTAAATCTCCAATGTTAAACATTGAAACATTTTCTTAAAAGTTTAGACACCAAAACCCTGGGAGAAATATCATCAGGAGCTGTTGTAGAACAATAGCCTGCAACAGTTTGTGGGCCTATATACATTATACAATATCTTAATAAATTATATTATCGTTTTCAAAAGAATGAACGCCTTGAAATAGAGACAAGATCGAAAGCATTAATACGGAACATTTTTCGCAACAGTTTCAATTCAAAAGTGACACATGAGTTCACCATAACAATAAATAGAAGAGCTTTAAAGAGCAAATATAGCTCATTTTGTTCATACAAAAAGGATACACTGAAATATCCCCATATTAACTGGGTGACTGATGTCCCTGTGTCTAATGTGTATTGTGCCTTTTATTGTATGTATTCTGTTTTCAAGTTCACATTTACTGCATTTTCCTATTGAATGTAGGAAGCTTATGTGCTTGAAATCCAGTGTATTATTATTATTTGCAGTTACACATACACAGTCAAATCCTCAGAGCTGGATCTGTTAACAGAGGTGAATGGTCCGGATTATATTTGCAAAACAAAGCCTTCATGAGAATCATTGCACATATGCTACAGTTGTACCGCTTCTTGTACCTGTTGTTTAAGGAGAGTTTCCTGAATTGTAAAGGGAAATTACTCCAAAAATACGAGTCCTTTTTCTTCTTCTTACTCAACAAAACTAGGGAGAGGCCAAGTATCATGTATCCTCCAGCAAACATGGGATTTCAAATTTCATTGTCATTTTTTGTTCTTGTTCTTGTAGCTGTCATGAGATGGACATTGAAATGCCAACTGGCTCTTACCTCTCTCCAAACTGTCCTCCCTTCCCTCTGGATCCAATCAGGGCCTGGCCTCAGCCCATTCTCTGCCTTCTCGTGATCCCTTTCTTTGCAAATATTGTATTTATCCAGAGGTAGGAAGAAAAAAAACCTCTTCACTATCCGACTATCAGACACATGTTGAGTATTTTCTCCTCCTTGAGGTTTGAAATTCTTTAATTTCTATTTCTAAAGTAAATTTCCACACAGTAGGCATTTTATCTTACATGGCGAAGTGTAATCCACGTCCACACATTGGTAACGTCCCTGCAATTTTCCATTACGGAAAACAAACAGTCCAGAAGTGATGGCTCCTCTGTCCAATAACTAGCACCTCTCAGTATACAGAAGTGTGAAGCAATAAAAACAACATTCCTTAATTTATAAAAGGCTGCAACTTGTCCTTTGAAAGCAATTCCTGAAGTTAACATTGTGTCTGGAGTTGTGAATCCATTACGCAAGCTGCTGCAAAACAACAGGAAAAAAGGAAAAAGAAAAAAAAACAGGCAGCAGACACATGCCGAACGTTTCTCTGATGCTGTTTCCTTGAGGTTTCTCCTTTGTCTATCTGTACTGAGGTGAGCCTGTGCTGTCGTCGGACAGAAGCCCGTCCAGGTCGTCCTCCTCAAAGCCGTGAAAGGTGGACGCCTCGCTTTCTGACGTGTCGCCGAACATGTCCAGAACTCCGCCCGTCCTCCTCTTCACCCTGGTCCCACCGACGCGATCAGCTGACATGCATGACGGACATATCAGCATCACAGTGGAAACACACACAAGTAACACTGCACTCAGCTAGGACTCACACTCCTCTGAGCTTTGGACAACTTGCAGTCTTTGCAGTTACTCATACATTAAGGGACTATGGCTTGTATGTCTGATTGCCTGAATATGTGCTTATCATTGGCTGTAGATTAAAGTTGCAGTGCATTTTTTTAGCTGCAAGTGAATCATGAATCTTTTAAAGGGATAGATCACCCAAAATGAAAATTCTGTCATTATTTACTCACTGAATGATGTTCCAAACCTGTTTGACTTTTTTTTCTACTGTGAAACACAAAGTCATACAGGTTTTGAAGTGAATAAATAATGACAGAATTTGCATTTTTGTGTGAACTATCCTTATAAGCTATATATATATATATATA
>NW_015642819.1:1088583-1114994 GCF_001515625.1 Sinocyclocheilus rhinocerous
TTTGGAAAGCATGCGGAGCCTTGGCTTGAAGTCGGATGTTATGTGAAGCTCTTTCCCTACAGGGAGTTTCATAAGCGTTGCTATCTCATTCCTCTTCATGGCTTTGTCCCTGGTATTCACATGCAGAACTATGTTCAATATATTAAGCCACATTATGCCGACATTTAGACACATCTTTTGTCTTGATTTTATTTCTTGCAAGTGTATGGAAACATGCCTGATTTAAAGGGATAGTTCACCAAAAATGAAAGTTACCACATAATTTACTCACCCTCAAGCTAAGTGTATATGGCTTTTTTCTTTCAGATGAATACAATCGGAGTTATATTGAAAAATGTGCTGGCCTTTCTCAAGCTTTTTAATGGCAGTGAATGGGTGTCGAGATTTTGAAGCCCATAAAAGTGAGTCCATCCATCATAAAAAGTACTCCACGTGGCTCCATGGGGTTAATAAAGGCCATTTGAAGTGAACTGATGCATTTGTGTGAGAAAAATATCCATATTTAAAACTTTATAAACCGTAATGTCTAGGGTCCACTAACTGTCGTATGTGTGTTCACGAGAGAGTGGCATTCAAGCGCATGATGTAGGATCTAGGCGTAGCATAAGCTCCAGTGAGAATATGCTAGTCTCGCAAGAACCAACTTTTGTTTACAGCAAAGGAAAACCAGTCTCCTCTTGGCTTATATCGAAATCCAACGACATTTTTCTTTACAAATCCTCATTTTGTACTTCTAATTCGCGACCAGTATTTTGTTTTGCTCTCTCCTCTGCGCTTCAGCATTCATCACTTCTCACCGGAGCTCACACTACGCCTACGTCATCGGCTAGAGATTACGGTTTATAAAGTTTTTAATATGGATATTTCTCTTTCACAAACGCATCGATTTGCTTCAGAAGGCCTTTATTAACCCCCTGGAGCCGTGTGGAGTACTTTTTATAATGGATAGATGCACTTTATTTTGCTTCAAATTCTCGACCACCATTCACTGCCATTATAAAACTTGGAAGAGCCAGGACATTTTTTAATATAACTCCAATTGTATTCATCTGAAAGAAAAAAGTCATATACACCTAGGATGGTTTGAGGGTGAGTAAATCATGAGGTAATTTTCATTTTGGGGTGAACTATCCCTTTAAGATGTTGATCTTGATGCAATACATATAAAATACAAACATTTTTTATCTAAAATAACTTAAAATAAATATTTTATGTGCAATATTTTTATAAAGTTCTGTTAGTTGCATTAAAATGATAGACTACAATGGTCCCCAAAATTATTTTGACGCAAGCCATACTTAAACATGTATGAATGTCTTATGTAATGCATTAAGAAAATATAAAGCCAAGTGTTATGTAAATAAAATATGGCACTTTTTTCAAGCTAAACATTTTACAATAACAAGTTTGCTAGGTTTCAAATGATAAAACAACATATTACTCAAAATTAAGACTAAAATTAAGTTATAACAATGTTCATGTGAACTTGAGGGGGGCTGACTTCATAAATGCACTAGAATGACCTTGAACCAGTCAAAAATGGCTCATAAAAGTGGTTTGTTCTGAGATAATGTTTAGCATCATTTATTTGCAGACTTAGATTGATATTTTAGTGTCATTCAGACATTTTTAAGTGTGACTTAAGTGTACAAATACTATACGAGGTCACTTGTCCCCTGTTTTCCTTCCTTGAAACAAAATTAACTCAAAGAGTAATTCATAAAATGTTAAATGTTTAATGTTTTTCAGTAACAAAATCCAGTGAAAGACTTGCAGGCTGACATTTGGAGTAACAGGACTCAGCAGCGACCACATGAATAGCAGGTTGCATGAAGTGTGTTCTGTGTGTTTGTGTGGTTTGTGCCACAGGTCTGCATGACACAGAAGCAGTTACAAGCATCATCTCTAGCCATGTTGCCCTTTGGCTTAGTATTAAATGAACTAAATCTCCAATGTTAAACATTGAAACATTTTCTTAAAAGTTTAGACACCAAAACCCTGGGAGAAATATCATCAGGAGCTGTTGTAGAACAATAGCCTGCAACAGTTTGTGGGCCTATATACATTATACAATATCTTAATAAATTATATTATCGTTTTCAAAAGAATGAACGCCTTGAAATAGAGACAAGATCGAAAGCATTAATACGGAACATTTTTCGCAACAGTTTCAATTCAAAAGTGACACATGAGTTCACCATAACAATAAATAGAAGAGCTTTAAAGAGCAAATATAGCTCATTTTGTTCATACAAAAAGGATACACTGAAATATCCCCATATTAACTGGGTGACTGATGTCCCTGTGTCTAATGTGTATTGTGCCTTTTATTGTATGTATTCTGTTTTCAAGTTCACATTTACTGCATTTTCCTATTGAATGTAGGAAGCTTATGTGCTTGAAATCCAGTGTATTATTATTATTTGCAGTTACACATACACAGTCAAATCCTCAGAGCTGGATCTGTTAACAGAGGTGAATGGTCCGGATTATATTTGCAAAACAAAGCCTTCATGAGAATCATTGCACATATGCTACAGTTGTACCGCTTCTTGTACCTGTTGTTTAAGGAGAGTTTCCTGAATTGTAAAGGGAAATTACTCCAAAAATACGAGTCCTTTTTCTTCTTCTTACTCAACAAAACTAGGGAGAGGCCAAGTATCATGTATCCTCCAGCAAACATGGGATTTCAAATTTCATTTTCTTTTTTTGTTGTTGTTCTTGCAGCTGTCCTGAGAAAGGAGGAGAGATGGACATTTAAATGCCAACTGGCTCTTACCTCTCTGCAAACTGTCCTCCCTTCCCTCTGGATCCAATCAGGGCCTGGCCTCAGCCCATTCTCTGGCTTCTCGTGATCCCTTTCGTTGCAAATACTGTATTTATCCAGAGGTAGGGGGAAAAAAACCTCTTCACTATCCGACCTACAGACACATGTTGAGTATTTTCTCCTCCTTGAGGATTGAAATACTTTAATTTCTATTTCTAAAGTAAATTTCCACACAGTAGGCATTTTATCTTACATGGCGAAGTGTAATCCACGTCCACACATTGGTAACGTCCCTGCAATTTTCCATTACGGAAAACAAACAGTCCAGAAGTGATGGCTCCTCTGTCCAATAACTAGCACCTCTCAGTATACAGAAGTGTGAAGCAATAAAAACAACATTCCTTAATTTATAAAAGGCTGCAACTTGTCCTTTGAAAGCAATTCCTGAAGTTAACATTGTGTCTGGAGTTGTGAATCCATTACGCAAGCTGCTGCAAAACAACAGGAAAAAAGGAAAAAGAAAAAAAAACAGGCAGCAGACACATGCCGAACGTTTCTCTGATGCTGTTTCCTTGAGGTTTCTCCTTTGTCTATCTGTACTGAGGTGAGCCTGTGCTGTCGTCGGACAGAAGCCCGTCCAGGTCGTCCTCCTCAAAGCCGTGAAAGGTGGACGCCTCGCTTTCTGACGTGTCGCCGAACATGTCCAGAACTCCGCCCGTCCTCCTCTTCACCCTGGTCCCACCGACGCGATCAGCTGACATGCATGACGGACATATCAGCATCACAGTGGAAACACACACAAGTAACACTGCACTCAGCTAGGACTCACACTCCTCTGAGCTTTGGACAACTTGCAGTCTTTGCAGTTACTCATACATTAAGGGACTATGGCTTGTATGTCTGATTGCCTGAATATGTGCTTATCATTGGCTGTAGATTAAAGTTGCAGTGCATTTTTTTAGCTGCAAGTGAATCATGAATCTTTTAAAGGGATAGATCACCCAAAATGAAAATTCTGTCATTATTTACTCACTGAATGATGTTCCAAACCTGTTTGACTTTTTTTTCTACTGTGAAACACAAAGTCATACAGGTTTTGAAGTGAATAAATAATGACAGAATTTGCATTTTTGTGTGAACTATCCTTATAAGCTATATATATATATATATATATATATATATTTTTTTTTTTTTTAATTTTTTTTTTTACTGAGGAATACATCATTTGGTCTCTCCCTGTTCTTGCTATTTACCATTCGATTATGAGAAGGCAATGGATCACACAGCCAAGAAAGAAAAACATAAAGAATGGAAGCACATGAGCAAAATAAATATGAGAATATTTTGCACACATGAACTGAGATAACTGATTATGCCCTAAACAGTTAAGAACTATGGAGCATGTTAGGAGTTCAAAAATAATTTCAGGAAATAAATGTGGGATAGTTAACGCTTCCAGGATCATTTGCTAGGAAAAGAACTTGTGTAAAAGAAAAATGCAAAACACAAGCACTCAAAGAGATGAACAAAAAGGCCACATGTCACATAAATGCTCATGCTCAACACTGCAGGATTTGGCTCACACGTCTACACTTACAAACACAATGCACATTCTAAATGTAAGCATGGGATTTTTTTTTTTTTCATCAGAATTTTTTTTTAAGACCAAGTGGATTGGTTGGAAATGTAAATTGTCATAATTACAAAGAGCAAATGTTCTCAGGTCTGCCATCTTGAAAACTTTTCGCGTCAACCTAAGCAATCTAAATTAGATGTACAGTAAGATGCTTTTGGACTTTTTAGTCTTGGCATCAGCCATGAAAACCGGCATGACTTAACGGTTTCGATAGAATCCCATGACACTCCCACAGCAGTTTCACAGAATTGCACCTACTTTCCCTTCCAACTCTCATTAGAATGAACTCATAGCAGAATATTAATGTCAAACAGATGATTTTTACTTAAATGTCTTTTGTATGGCAACAAAACAATCTTAGCAGTAAAACTGGATATTGGAAAATTAGAAAGAGACAATAACAAAATAAAGAAATAAATGAAGATTTTAATGAAAAGTATATATTTTCATTTCCATTATTAATTAAACAAAAAAGAAAAAATATAAAGTTAACATTTTTTATGTTTATATAATTTTTTTAAATTTTATTTCCATTATTTTCACTGTCTAAAAAATGTTCGATATTATTTCTAAGTGTGTTTTTGTTGCACAAAATATTTTTAAGTAAAAAAAATCATATAGTAATCATTCATTTTCTCATTGCACATGCAGGATAAATCCAAAAGTTATCAAACACAATCAGACTGTTACTTTCATATTGTGGTGTGGTATTTGTATTAAATTACTGATGACATTTTTAGTAATTAATAAGTCATTTATACTGGAATTCATTTTTAAAATAACTGTCCGATCTCTGCTTACATGTTGCTTTTAATCAACATATTTGTAAATACCGCAAGAATGAATGAATAAACCCCAAGACTGCAACAGATAAACAACTACATGGAAACAGTGGTAATCTGCCCATCTCTGAACTACTGTGCTGGTTTCCAGGACACAGATTAAGCCTAGTCTGGGTTTAAATCACTGCTAATGGCAGCTCTCCGTTAAAAATCAAGCTGATCAAGCGCTTCAGGACGCGCAGACGGGGGAAGCGAGCCGGCGCGCTCGTGAAGCTCAGGCAGCGTGGATTCAGAACGCCGTTGCCTAGCATCCATCTGGCGAACCTCCGCTCTCTACCCAACAAAACGGACGAGCTCCTTCTGCTCTCCCGGACAAATAAGGATTTTTCAAACTCTGCTGCTCTGTGTTTCATGGAAACCTGGCTGAAAGACGCCATTCCGGACAGCGCGTTGAGTCTGCCGGGCTTTCAGCTGTTTAGAGCAGATCGCGACGCAGAATCAACGAGGAAATCGTGCAGCGGCGGGACATGCTTTTACATCAATGAGAGGTGGTGTACAGATGTAACTGTGTTAAAGAAGATGTGCTGTTCAGATCTAGAAGTGCTCTTCATTAACTGTAAGCCTTTCTACTCGCCGCGGGAGTTTTGCTCGTTCATTCTCGTAAGTGTGTACATTCCTCCGCAAGCACACGTGAGCACCGCTTTACAGAAACTCGCTGATCAGATCACAGACACAGAACAACAACACCCGGACTCTGTTTTAATCATTCTCGGGGACTTTAATAAAGCAAATCTCTCCCGTGAACTGCCAAAATACAGACAGCACATCACATGTCCCACCAGAGACAGTAATATATTGGATCACTGTTACACCACAATAAAGAATGCATATCACTCATATCACTCTGTATGCACCAGAACGGCCTGACACAGGAACAGTTTCTTCCCTCAGGCAATCAATCTCATGAACACTTGACAATAACTGTGGAACACACTATTTATTCTCTCATACACTTATTTATCTAACACACATACTCAGTCTACATTTCAATTTGCACATAATATACCTGTACATACAACTGTTTATTGTTATGTACCTGTACATACAATTTTCGATTTGTATATTTTTATTCCTTATTTACTTGTTCTATTTTTTATTTATTTAAATTTTTTATTATCTATGATTTTTTGTTCTGTCACTGTCATTCTGTTACACTGTGGAAGCTTCTGTCACGAAAACAAATTCCTCGTATGTGTAAACATACCTGGCAATAAAGCTCATTCTGATTCTGATTCTGATTTAAGAAAGAATGTAAGGCTACAACACCAAATTTAATGGCATCCATTAGATTTTAAATGTATGTTTCAGTAATTCAATTCTTCATAAAACACCTGTCACAGCAAAGCAAAGAAGGGAGAGTGGATCCAGTTGCAGCAAGTTTGTATTTGTTTAAATTAAAAAAATAAAAAGATTGTCCAAAAGGATCCAAACACAAAGTAAAAATAAACAGCTAGCAAACATGCATAGACAATAACTGACCATGAACTAAAGAAACCAAGGTGTATAAATGCAATCAATGATTCAGATTACCAAATCTGACTTACAAGTACTCTGAATGAAACCGCATTTCACAATGTAGGCTACAGATACATAAAGAACAAATGGTAAAGCAGTCATCATGTGTTTTCCCATGATTTAAGTGTTTTAATTTTTATTTATTTTAATTTTTTATTATCTGTGTTTTTTTGTTCTGTCACTGTCATTCTGTTACACTGTGGAAGCTTCTGTCACGAAAACAAATTCCTCGTATGTGTAAACATACCTAGCAATAAAGCTCATTCTGATTCTGATTAATCTGTGTCTAGGAAACCATTTCTATATGACACCATTATGCCAAGCCAAACCCAAATCACAACAACTCAGCAAAACCCCATAAAATAAATAAACATGCTCTAGCAAAAAACATGAAAAGATGGGATATGCATAAACAAGCTGATGAAATGTGCTATTGATGCATGACATGATAAAGCATTAAATGGGATTTGTAATTTTCTTTTGGTGAATACATATATATTAGATTTTATGGGCTTTAATTAAATGTACTAAAGCTTTTTCAGATCAACTCAAAAAATATATATTAAGAAAATAATTGGTATCACAATTTCTAGGACATTTTACTGTTGTGTGCAAACATGTCTACATTTAATTAATTTAAAAACGAAAGATGTGTGTGTATAATGATCATACATTTCTGCTCCTTTTAAATAGAAGACTAACAAGTCTTAAACTTACTACGTCAATAAAACAATCTGATTTGTAGTCAAAGACTTGTTGACCTGAAATACAGATACTGTAATCTGGCCCATTTTAGAGCACCATAGACTCTTACATTGATTACAGAGAGAAATCTCTGAGCACTTTTACTGTTTATTTCTATTTTATTTACTACTAAAACATCTGGCAATTCATTAAAAAATATCTTTCTTTTTATAATTTCAACCAGATTAATATTGGCTATGTCATAGTAAACATCTCCCTCAGAGTGAGATTAAAACAAGATGGAGGTGAAACTACCCTTCTTGATCTAACATGGGCAGATACTGTAACTGTGAGTAATAGAGAATACAGATATGTGAAAGACTCACCAGAACGGCCGCAGTCTGAACAGGAAACAAGCTCCTCAGCCTGGCCTGTCTTCCTGTTAGAGCCTGAGTCTCCCAGACAGAAGTCACAGTAGTCATTAGGGATGATCGTGCCATCAGGCCCTTTCTGTGCTGTAAAAATAGTACAAATTAAAAAGGGGAAGAGAACATTTAAGAACAGTGGCGGCCTATTCCAAATCCTAGCAAACTAAGAAAACATTACTTGTATTATTTTAGGCATCCTAAAATTGTAACATCATGCGCAGTGTAGTATTAAAAAAAGTATAAATGGAAACATTTGTGTGTGCTATGTATTTATTTGCTTATTGAATACTGAATAATATCTATTAAAATATTATTAGAATATTTATATAGAATGTGTAGACATTGAGGCAGCTCACTAGTGTTTTGCAATAGAGCACATCATTTCTACTAACTATTGTTATGCTAAAATTCACACAGGGATGTTAACTAAAGAAATAGGCTGTTACAATGATTTTACCATGGTTAAAGTCATAATGTAACATAAACAGCGACAGATTATTTCTTCATTTTGTGACACATCCAAGTGAAACGGATTATCGAAAAATAACACAGTTCAATCCATCGATTGTTGACTGAATCTTCTTTACGTGGGTTCTCAGACATTGCACCAGTGTGGATATTCAGGAATTACAGATACAGTGCCTTGTAAGTATGTCCAAAATAAGACATTTCACCAGAAAATGTCATCTGAACAAGTAACATGTCTGCCAGTTTTGTTCTGACCTTTACAATAAATCTTGTTTCCAATGGTGATTAAATCTAACGATCGCAAAGTTAGTTCAGATCACGTCAAACCGTGCAAATAATTATTATTATTGTTATACTTTGTTCAACATTGCATGACTACGTATATTTAGTATGTATTAACCTTATCTGTAGATTTCAATTTCTGTACAGTCTAATCTATATTTGTCATACCATTCAAATATCATCGAAAGTAATTGTTCTTTTAACCTCAATTTAATGTTCCTTAGAAATCGTTCTCTTTGAAATACAAATCTTGTAAGTACAGTGTAATCCCACGTATCTGTAATCAGATGCACATTTGAAACTGGAATATAATCTAATTTCAGTCACTTACATGTATTTCATTACTATCATGCACCATTTAAGACTCTATTCTCAAAATGACAAGTTTAATTATTCCAGCTGCTGTAAGAAGAGGCTACAAATGATCCGCCAGCTGCAGCATCCACACACGCGATATAGCCTATTAACATCCTTCTTTATGTATACAGACGTGATGTAATGACGCAAAGACAAGCGACCCGAACCACTCAAATTATAAAACATTATTACCGTTGAGATTCAAGTTAAGGTAAGGAGATAGTTTTGCACACTGACTGGTTATGTACTTAATCAATAACAGGTTTAACTGAAAAATGAGATCATAATTTTTTTTAAATGAAACATATGAATAGATGAATTGTAGGGCTGCACGATAAATCGAAATGGAATCGAAATCGCGATTCGACAGAAGCTGCGATTGTCATGCGTATCTTTCAGTGAAGCACGGTTCTGTGATCAGCAGTAAATCTCCATCCAAAGGTCAGAGGGCTCTCGCGCTGAAACTCCAAATACGCCTCGCAAAAGAAACCCAGGAAATGCCTATAGCGGTAGCTGGATAAACAGATGATTTAACTGCTTTTATTGATTCAATAAATCTCACAGAAGGATTTATTTCAAACACTCGACTGACGTTATGAAGTGAGTTTGGAGTAAAAATATGTTATTAAATGTGGTATTTTCACATGCTTTCAGATGGAGCAGCATTTACTACACAGAGCCGTAGTTCACTGAGAAGCTATGCAAACAGCTGTCATTATCGTGAACGATTTCTTTGATTTCATAATCGCGCAATAAAATCTATTTTATTCTAATCTATTTATAATCGCGATTTTTTTTTGCGTAACTTATCAGTGAACTACGGCTCTGTGTAGTTAATGCTGCTCCATCTGAAAGCACGTGATGATGATTTACTGCTGATTACAGAACCGGCTTTACTAACAAAATGCGCATGACAATCGCATTTGATTAATCATGCAGCCCTAATGAATTGTTCACAATAATGTTATTAATATGAATTTAGAAAACAGGCACAACACAAAAAGTAACATGCAATAAACACAATATTCATAAAATGTCTACAATCTACATGGTATATTGGGTGCTGGAACCAGTGGCGTCGACAGGGGAGCGGCCATGGAAACTTATTAACCCCCCCCTGAAAACTGATTAGCCCTCCAGTGTGGCCCCACACTTCTATGTCTCTGTCATTCCAAAATTCAAATCTTTCGGCTTGTATTTGAATAATTAACGCTTCCGCGTTGCTTCTCATCAACCGGGGCTAAGACTAGCGAGCTGCTGTTTTCCAACAAAAAAATGTGCTTTTTTCCCGCTTTTTTTCAATTAGTGAGTTGCAGCACTAGATTTTGGTACCGTCTTTCAGTGTTAGGACAGACCAGGTTCAATGTTAGCTCCTAGACCAAGATAATGCTAATCATTATAATGCTCTGTGGGTGGAATGTAATGCATAATAACACAACCAGGGTTCCCTTTTGAGCGTTCACTCTACACTGCGAAGCATTCGCAGTGGGATATCCTCCACTTCTCCGAAATCCTGAAACCTTATAGGATAACGCCAGTACAATAAACTGGCCAATTGTAGCTAATTATGGAAATCCCATGCAAATACTGACAACCGTGTGGGCAGCATATAATGCGGTGAGAGCGACAATTGCATCAGAATCTTCTCCTTCACGCTGCTATCGTTGAAGATGCACCTGAAGATAAGACAGTTTCTTCACCGCATCTGATGGCAACTTCTGCCAAATTTGAGTGGGCCCCATCGATCTGCCGGACCCACATGAGCAACTGCATCGCCTGCCTGGGCCTGGCCCATGCTGAGGTGGCGTTCTCTGAGTCCAACTGCATGCACTGCACTGACTTGCCGGCACGCGTTTGAGGACTCATGTAGAGGAGTATTGCTCGTGGCCTTACGGGGGCGAGGCCCACTGCCACTGTCGTTTTATTTGGAAACCCTGAGGAAAACTAAGAATCCATGTCCATCTCGGCGTCAGAAAAGGACTGGGCAGAGTCGGAGCGGGATCGCCCCGACACTGAGGGCCCCCCAGACCTCCAGGAGGAGTTCGCCAGGGTCCTAGCGAAAGCTGTTAAGGAGCTCGACCTCAACTGGGTTGCTCCAGAGGAAACTGCCAGGAGTAAGCTTGACTCCTAGTACTTCCAGTCGAGCCGACGCCTGGCTGCCTCGAGGAGGAAGGTCCCGTTCTTCCCGGATGTCCACGAGCAGGTAGTGAAGTCGTGGTCTGCACCCCAGTTGGCGGGCGCGTCCACTCTTCCACTCAGTCAGGCCATGTTCTCCCATGTGAATAGGGTGGAGGCCCACGGATATGTGCGCATGCCCCCCGTCGAGAAGACCTTCGCCGCACATCTGTGCCCTTCCTCGGCCATGCTTGGTGCAGACCTCAGCCTGTCTTCTAAGCCTTGCAGATTGACCGCTCACCTCGCTCCACGCTGCACGCGATGGCGGTGCTGCAGGTCTTTCAAGCTAAGCTCCTGCAGTCCCTGGACAGGGACACGGACGTCGTAAAAGACCTGTGCTGTTCTGACCCACTGTTCTTTTCACTATCTCACTCCCCGTTGATGGGAGTCGCTCTGACATCACGCTGGCTGAGAGCCAGACTTTATGCATTCCCATCCAGTGAAGATTTTGCCTCTGGTATTATGCAAAATCAGGGAAGAGAGTGTGATCTTCATTGCCCCGAACTGGCCGAGTCAACCTTGGTTTACGGACCTCAGGGAGATGCTGGTGGCTCCCCTTGGCGAATTCCCCTCAGGAGGGACCTGCTGTCTCAAGCGAACGGCTCAATATGGCACCCCAGCCCGGAGCTGTGGAGCCTTCATGTGTGGCTACTTCAGGGGTCCTAGAGGGGCTAAGCGCCCTGCCTCCCTGTGTGATTGACATGCTCACTAAGTCTCGTGCACCTTCAACTAGGCACTGTACGCACTAAAATTGGGAGTGTTCATGAAATGGAGCTGTGATAGAGATATCGACCCGGCGAGCTGTCCTTTGTCGGATGTTCTATGTTTTTTGTGCAGCACAGGCTAGATAACGGGAGTCTACCGTCAATGCTAAAGGTTTATGTGGCCGCTATTGCTTCTTTTTGTTCCCCGGTTTACAGGCAATCGATCGGGAGGCACATGTTGGTGGTCAGATTTCTCAGTGGAGTGAGGAGATTACATCCCCCACGCCCACCGTCGGTGCTGTGTATCCTTATACAAATTGTTAAATTGTTATAATTTATTAAATTATTGTTAGAATAATTTAGACAGGCAATTCACTCTCCTCAACTTATAATCGGAGGGAAAAGTTGGTCACTATACCAAAGACCATTTTTGACCTAGGAAAACCCTGTTTGATGTTTCAAGTCAGATAAATAAATTGAAGGGGGTATTTTACCCAAAAATGTAAATTCTGTCATCAATTACTCTCCCTAATGTTATTCATAACCGTTATGATTTTCTTTCTTCCATGAAACAAAAAAGAAAATGTCTTAATCCACTGTAATGAAAGGCGATGGAAAACAAATCAAGCTCTATTTTGATCACCACTGATACTCATTATATATGGACAATAACTTTCTTCACAATTTCTTTTGTCACATGGAAAAAAGAAAGTCACACAGGATTGGAACAACAAATGTGTCATGGATTCACCATGCTTGCCCGTCACACATACACGCACACAGAGCGCTCTCTCTCACCAGCCTTCTGACCATCAACTGCCACTCATCAGCTCATCAATCGGCCCTGCATTAAAGCATTCATTTTGAATTTTATTATTTTTGTGAGTTGTACTCTATTCACAGATTGGATTCTTTTATTTATTACAGTTTTTCATTTCTGAAAAGTGAAAAGTTAATACAAATTGTATTTGACTGTTCTGATTTACAGTACAGCAGTGAATAAATGCCATTAAAAGATAATAAGGTATCATGTTTATTGCTGATTTTAAAGCTTACTGAACTTTAAATGATTTGGATATCTACAGTTCTACATATAAATACACAAAGATTGGCCCCTCTATATTAATTGTGGCCCCTCTTGTGCCCCCCAGTTGAAAAAATCCTAGATTTGCCCCTGGTTGGTCCTAGACAGAGTCCTAGATTTTAAAACACTTATTTTACAATTAAAATGAATATTAACTTACGTTTGTGATTCTCATGGTGGATAGGAGGAGATTGGGGGATTTCAGTTTCACGTTCTTCCTCACCCTCCTCTTCAGCAAGGTGAGTATGGGTGTAATGGTAGCTTAGTCCAGGGCGGTTTTTGTAACGTTTCCCACAAACTAAGATAAAGAACATTGGTCAGAATGAAATTCATTTTACTGGCAAAAACTTCTTATTCTCAAATAATTCTAGGTTATTCAAATAATCAAGCTGGGATGCTAACACATGTCTAAGGAATTCACAAAGCAGCTAGCTTTGGAGTCAAGGTGCTATCACAAAATCTACATGGCATGTTCTCAGCCAATGAGAGAGACATGTGGGGTGTAAGAACAGTGTTTAAGGCACAGTATTAGCACTGCAGCCCCACAGTGTGTCTTCATGAACACGAACAGGTGCAGAGCAAAACTATGAATATTACTTTTATCATATTAAATCACACCTCTGTTGAATGCAGTCAGAATCCGTCACTGAAACTGTATGTCTTGGGTGCATTTATATGTAGCTTTTAATGTGGTCAAGTGCTATCGGACTGTGATCCGATCACTGAAAACACATGTTAATGCCAGTTGGCCTATTAGATTACAGACATGGGATATATCACATAACTATATCATAGTGTTGTTGTGTTTAATGGATACATAATACACATGAATTGCTGTTATTGAACATGTTGGCTTAGGTTGTCATATTATGTAAACCTCAGTACAGAAAATATTTCCTTCTACTAACATGAGGATGCATTAAACATGTCAAGCATCTGTGGGTTGCAGACTGCAATACCAGCAAGGTAAGCACAATATTTTCACAGTAATAAATTCTCTCACTACAAATCTATAAAGAAAAAGGATGGACAAACCATAGAGAAGGAAAGCATGTGTACAGTATCTGAATATGATCACAACTAGGACATTTTTCTTTGATTTTTAAAGACAATAATTAGTAACTAAACTGATTTAGATTTACATAGGTCTGTGTCATATGGATTTTTATTACATTTTCAATTTATTTTTCCCACATTACCTCAAAGACAACATGAAATTTACTTTTATTTTAAAGAGAAAAAAGGGTGAGCCTGTCCAATTAAATTTCAATGAATAAGTTAAATCCCTTCCCACATTTTGTCCTGAATGATCATTCATTTTACTCAGAGGTAAACTGTATTACATTTAAATGCTTTTGAATGCTGTTTTCATGTTGTCTTTAAGTTTAATTTTTACATTTATGCTTAAAGGAGCACTAAGTATCCAACCATAGTGTGCTTAATTGTATTGAATGTGCACTTGTAGTGTACTTAAAATCTTAAGTTTGTAAAAAAAAAACTGTACTTGCAGATACTATAATATTAATATTATAAAAGGCCACTTAAGTGTACTTAAGGAGAGTATGCCTCCTTAAGTACAGAGAAAATACTGAACCAGATGATTTATGCTAATAATCTCTCCCCGACATGAGCATTAACTGTTTAGCCTTGTCATTAGCATAGCCCACATGTCCGAGCAAGAGGAAGATGGCAACATGGCTGAATACCTGAGTCAGCGGTTTTTGAGTTAAGCTTTTGTTTGCATCTGTCTGAAACAGAGGAGGCACAAAGCAAAAGAGGAGACAGAAAACAAAATACAGGAAGTAAGTTGAGAGGCCTCTGGAACCCAAAGTAGCTCTAGTATCTCCTCGGGTTGTCACATGCTTTTGATATTATAACAGGCCACCATGCCAAGATCAGAAACACAGACAGGTACCATATGACAAAATGAAAGATGTGTTTAGGACCCTAAAATAGGATAGCCAAACAAACAGTGTCAAAATAGTTCAAATCCCATGATTAAAACAGAAGTCAGAGACAATAAACATTCATTATTTTATTTGACAGCCGTGTGAAGTGAAAAAAATATATTAATATTCATTGGGGTCCAAAAATCTGAGACTTCTAACTTAATTTAAAATAATTAAATACAAATTATATTGTCTGCATAACAATTAATCTGAGTGAAAAAAAAATCAGAACTCAGAATGCCACAAATTTGCTTAATTGATTAATTCATTGTAAATATTTATTTTATAATATATATATATATTTTAATTTCTCTGAATTTGAAAAGTTTCTTTATTATCAGGTGTAAAATTTTATAAAAATCCGATTTTGAAAATATTGGATTTTCAATGTCGTCTCAGACATTTGGACTCAATTAGGTTAGTTTACAAATTTCCTAATTAGTTTTTCTCTTGCAGTTCAAACGTATACAAAATGATATATCTATTTCAAGTTGCTTAGAATTTAAGGCACAAAGGTTGCATATGATATATGAAATTGACACTTACTGTCACACACGTAGGGTTTATCCTGATCGTCGCTGGCCACTGCTTCTGTTCGCCTGCGCCCAGAGCCTCGACCCTGGTCAACAAATAACCGAAAATTACATGATATAATCACTTTCTTTTTGTTTAGATCATTTCTCGTTCATCTTTTCTTAGTCTCTGCACACACCATAAGTCAGAGAGATCAACACAGGTATTTCTTTTTCATGCTTTATTTCCCTCTCCGGTGTCAGTCCGCCTTGTCTCGGGCTGTCTCTTTTTCTTGCTCTCACTTGCCTTTTTTCCTTCACACCATCCGCAGACTTTGATGAGTCATGCTCATCACTCACCCTGCCTTTGTTTCGATGCTTCCTCTTTGGTGTGTCCACTTCAAAATCTTCATCGTCATGGAAACCATCCCCATTTTCATCTGTCTCAAGCACCCTCTGCAGAGAATGAAGAAAGTTGGGGTAAGCGATTAGATGACAAAGATCAATGCACTGCACAAGAAAAGACAACAGTCCACATACAGAAAGAGTGGAGAGCTTTATTGTCATATATGGTCAATGGGGTCCTTAAAACACTGGATTTCGAAGCCAAAACAGCACAAGAAACACTAAAAGCTGATTGTTTTTATGAGTGGGCCACTGAATCATTCATTCAACCGATTCATTCAAAGACGCTGATTCATTCAGGAATGAAACAGCACCTACTGAGTGTTGCTTCTCCTGTGGCTTCGCTTGGAAGCATAAACAGACACTGTATCTGGCACAATTGGGTTTAAAATGTAAGCTAACTTAATATTAACTTCTATTCAACTGTTGTATGAAATCAAGATTTTCCTTGCAGTCGTGCATTTTCTTTAATGATATTTGGGTACAACATCACTCTTGCTTATGTGATATTGTGAAGATATAATGTGCAGTGCATAGTGTAGAAAGCATGCTGCAGTTTGTGTTTTATCGAGTCTAGTGGTCCTTACCCTAATAGCGCGGTATTGTTTGCCAGAAGGTAGAAAACAAAACAGCTTGCGGCTGGGGAGGATGGGGTCTCAGATGATGGATTGGGCTTTACAGCAACAGTGAATGGTGGATATCACTGATTGATGGTAGATTGCATCTTATAATGCTCTGCGCCATCACCTCAAACCTTTGCAAAGCATCTCTGTTGGGCTTTTTTTTTCTTCACATTTTTCACTTTTAAAAATCATAGGCCTATTTATTGTGCCTTAAATATCCTAATTATTCATTGTTATATGGTTAGATAAATTTTATTATTTGTATATTATTGTTTTTTCCCCCCTTGCTGTCTGTGAATCTTTCAGAACAGAGCTACAACCTATTTTTGGTTCGTGACCCACCAACTGAAAACCACTCTGTAAGACTGACAATGACTCTTAATATATTATCATGCACGACCAAACCAATGAAATCCTTTAGAAAGGACTGTCAATATGTTACCTGGATTTCCAGTAGTGTCTCTTCCTCTTTGGAGTTATTGTTCCTCTTGTCCAAGATCCCATCACCTCGTAACAGAGCCTCCAGGGCCGTGGCCTCCGTCGCTGGGGCTTCTCTCTTGGCCATCAGCTCAGCCTCTAAACAAGAAAGAAAGAGGTAGAAAATGAGAATGTCAGGTAAACAGCCAGTAGAAGCAGCTTCTTTGAACCTCTCCTCCATAAACAGTGGGGTCCAAAAGTCTGAGACAAATTATATTACTTGCATAATACTGAGTGAAAAGGTGTGTTAAAAAATTGCAATACATTTCTTAGTATGTACTATTACTGTATTTCTAAATGTTTCTCTTTATTTCCAGGTTTAAATAAAAACCTCAGAATAAAGTCCCAGATTTTTTCCCAGTTTTTGGACCCCACTGTATATCAAAATAAGAGGTACAATCAGCTAGAGACATTGAGTGAATAAATCACTTGTCTGAAGGCACTTCATGAAGGCATCAGTTTCACAGGCAGACAGATTGTGTGTGTATGTGCATGCGTGTGTGTCTGTGTGCGCGTTTTTGTGACAAATGAGGACATAAATTTGTATAATGACAAGGGTATGACATAGGCATTACAAGGAGAAGGTGACTTTTCAGGACATTACCCCATGTCCCCACTTTTCAAAACGCATATAAATCACACAGAATGGAGTGTATTGAAAATCTGAAATAGCACAAAGTTTCCTGTGAGGGGTAGGTTTAGGGGTAGGGTTGGTGTAGGGCAATAGAATATACGGTCTGTACAGTAGAAAAACCATTACGCCTATGGGATGTCCCCACTTTTCACAAAAACAAACCTGTGTGTGTGTGTGTGTGTGTTTTCCACCATCAGTTTGGGTAGATTTCTTGAACACACCAGTCATCAATATGTTTTTATAGGGTGGATAGCTTTTCAAGCCTCATTAAAGGTGAAAAGCTCCAGGTGCTGAAGATAAACTGGAGGATGTGTATGTATGGAGGAGAAGGCAGGAAAGAAATAGTCTTAAGCTGTGTCTCATTTCACTGCCTAGATCTTTATGATGTGAATTGCCATATCGTGAATACTATCGCGCACTAGCAAGGGCCTGGATCCACTAAACATTGAGACACTCATGACTCATTATACCTATGACATAACTGCAAGATCATGCATTCAAACATAGATGAATCTGATATTTATCAACATTGCTATATCCACCTTATTTTGCTACATGGAAGTAAGCTATTTTCTTATGACTAAGTAAAATAAGGTAGATATGCATCATGCATTTGCTGCTAGCTGTTTAAATGGGCCGTGCTATTATGTGATTGTGTTGCATTTTTATTAATCAAGCAAAAAAGATTATGTACATATATAATAACTTTCATAAATAAAACAAATATAATAAAGAAAGACACAAAATACTTACAATATGAATATCAGTATCTCAGGAAAAAAATATACATATACTACTGTTTAAACGTTTGGGGACAGTAAGATTTTTAAAAATGTATTTGAAAGAATTTACTATATTTAACAGGGCAGCATTTTTTTAAATGATAATTAATGATACAGAAAATCAGTAATAATGTGAACTATTATAACAATTTAAAATAACTGTTTTCTATTTGAATACATTTTAAAATGTAATTTATTCTTGTGATGGCAAAGCTGAATTCTTAGCAGCCATTACACCATACTTCAGAAAATACTTATTATTATTATCATCATCATTGAAAACAGCTGTTCTGCTTAATATGTTTGAGGAAACTGTGATATTTTGAAGATTCTTTGATGAATAGGAAAAGAACAGTGTTTATTTGAAATAGATATTTTTTGTAACATTGTAACTGTATCCTTGCCTAATAAACGTATTAATTTCTTTATTTAAAAAAAATCGGACTGATTGGAAACCTTTGAACAGTAGTGTAAATAAAACTAAATAAAATAGTCTTTTTGGGGGATCTTTATATATATTTAATATCTCTAATTACTGTATAAACCTTTTACTGGCTTAGGTTTTTCCCCTTTAATGCAGATGAGGAATGCTAAATTAAAGAAAAAAATGAGATTTAAGAAGGCATGATCATTTCTGAAAAGTATCTGATGATCATTTCTGAGTAAACATTTGATGTTCTCTGGTTGTTACAGTGCATTCTGGGTAGGGTGTGAATGTTTGAGTGCAATGACAATGACAGTTTAGAAATGGCTGACTCTCTGAGAAGTGCACTTACTAGTAAACTAAGAAGTGGGTTGAAACACACTCTTAGGTCTGTCACAACATTTTAATTGTTTTCTGATCTATAATCTGCATCAGTGGAGTTAAAGTGTTCCCAGAAGCTGTGGTTTCTGATGGCCATATCATGTGTTTGCTGTAAGATGTTCCTACTCAGTATGTGTGTACATGATTGAGAATGTTTTTATGAATCTCTGTCCTTGTCTTTATTCTCTTTGTGTCTGATTGAGCCCAGACACACTCTTCCCCTGGGAGAGGAGCTGAAAATAGCGCAGAGTGCCAGTCAGGGGCTGATTGCAGCCGCCCATCCCCCGTCTCTAGCTGCCAATCATGAACAAGCGACTGAGAGAGGTTGATGTCTACAGACACAAATCATAAGGTCTTAATCATCGCAATATAATACAGCACTGCAATATTTATGCATGCCATTAAATCACAACATTGGCACTGAAAAGGCACACACTGACTGCTTTTAATTAAGAAATTAGCAAGATCACGCTGAGGACTCATATAGCAAGCGTAGAGCATAATGAATATATCAGTTCACTGAGATGCAGCTATGTGGTATTGTCACTTGGCATGATTATATAGCAGGCAAAATAGCCTGACTGAATCAGTTTATTGAACTAGAGGCTGTTCTACATGCCACATCTGCTGTGGAGAAAAAGACAGCATATGTAGGTGAACATGAACATAGGAATTGAGCTTGTTTGCTTGCTTGTCGTTATGAACCAGACTTGGATGGGATATTGGACACCAAACCTGTTTACAGTGGCTGAGCCCCCAGAAATGTACAACACAAACACATTTCAGGCAGGAAGCTTAGGAACGATGTCCTGCTGTAACAGAGCAGAATTATGCCTCGCTATAGTGTAAATATTACGATTCCAGGACTCTGGAAAACACATAACTTAAAGGGATAGTTCACTCAAAAATTAAAATTGTCATTATTTACTTATCTTCATGTTTGCACTTATCCTCTGAGAGCATAAGAGACTTCCAAAAACACGAAAATATCTTAGCATTTAAACGTTAGTGTATATTCTTCAAAAAGACAGAAGAAAGAGAATCATATAGAAATTGAACAACATGAGAGTGAGTAAATAATGACAAAACCTTAATTTGTGCATGAACTATCCCTAAGAGTAGACTACAATACATCTTAAATATTCATCATGCCAAAATGTCTGAATGTGATTTGAGGGGTGCTTTGGAGGGGTTAATTACAGTTCCTCTATGACACTTGGTAGGAGCTATTTTGTCACTCAAATCCTCCTTCTGATATCTACATTATTGGAAAGCAATCATACTTTTTTCCAGGCCTGAATCAGTTTTATTCACTGTTTTTCTGCTGAACTCATGCTGGCTGAGCTCCAAATGAAGGTCAGGGGTTCTTATATTGCTTTACTGCTATTGTATTTCCAGGGACAGCTAAGAAAATAATAGAGTGGCTTTCTTGTTGACACAGACAGGCCTTTATGTGCCTTTATCGAATTCTTCAAGCCCTTCTGTAGCCCCCCCAATCAGTCTCCAAGACTTACATTCTAATGCTGCATGGCCAAATGATTAAAGGGGCCGGTCAGGGCACACACAGACACAGAGAAGGATAATGAGACCCAGATGGGCCAGTTCTACAGCCTCTGAATGACCTCAGAGCAAAGAAGCAAGGACGGAGAGAAAAGCACAGCAAGAAAGAATTCAAAACCAAAATGTAAGCTTGAGAGAAATCACACAATTAGCCACAATCATGATCTCACCGAGTCGGAGTTCACAAAGGCGAAGCTGGGGGTCAAGTGGCGGGTGAAGTCGCCTCTTCTTTCTCCAGCAACGCGCTGGGTAGGTGTACATCTGACCTGCTGCCAACCCTGCAATCAAACAGACAGTAGTAGCATGGTTTGAATAGGCTCTTACACACATTCTTCATATAAGCACTATTTGGATGGGATTATTTTTGTAAACAATGTTTAGGTTGAAATTAATAATGGAGGATATTTGTGATTTCATATACCAGTTTGGATTAGAATCTATTGTCTAAATGTGGATGTTATGAGAGGTCATGTGCTCTTACGTCAAAGAAAATGATTTAAAAAAAAGAAACATAAAATAACATTTTTGAAAGAAGTCTCTTATGCTCAACAAGGCTGCATTTTTTGATAAAAAATATTGTAAAAACAGCAACATTGTGAAATATTATTACAACTTATAATTACTGTTTTCCATTTTAACATATTTTAAAATGTAATTTATTTATGTGATAGCAAATCTTAATTTTTAGTAGTCATTACTCCAGATAATCAATCAATCAATCAATCAATCAATAAATCAATAATTCTAATTTTTGGTGCTCAAGAAACATTTCTTATTTATATCAATGTTGAAAACAGTTTTTTTCTGAATCTTTGATCAATAGAAAGTTCAAAAGAACAGAATTTACTATTGAAATAATGTTTTGTGTGTATAAATGTCTTAACTGTCACTTTTGATCAATTTAATGCATCCTTGCTGAATAAAAGTATTAATTTCTTTAAAAACTAATCTTACTGACCCCAAACTTTTGAAGGACAGTGTATGTAAATGTAAATTTTCACCTACAGGCATCACTCTGAGAAACACAAAACTAGTCTTATCTGGATAGAGCGTTAAACACAAGAACTTGAATAAAACATCTTAAATACAAACGCTGGCATCAAGGGTTTTCACAGGGTCATTCTCTCTGATTGGCTCATACCACATAATCTGTGCACTTACATAGATCTGTGAGGCACATGGTCTCAGTTATTCATCTATCCAGTCTCTAATGGTAAAATAGAGGAATCAAATGTGAGAGAGAGAAACCCAGAATAAAAAACATCCAATAAACACTGGTCTACCACAAGTGTAGGGTGTGGCTATGGAGCTTTTAGCTGCGAGGCACTGACTCTATTTGTGTCCGGTTCTCGGCAGGCATATTGTTCCCTTTGGCAGCTGTATGTCTAGATATTGGCTGTTTTGGTCAGATAATAAGGTAAGGAATGCTGTGGAAAGACTAGACATACTTCTGTCTCATTACATTGAATAGTGCAATGAATGCATTGCTTAACATGTTACAAACTTACAATTTCCTAAAGACTAGTATGCTGTATAAACACTCATCAACACAAAGTTTGATTGCACTCTCTGTGCCATCTGCTTTAAAATGAAATTCATCAGTCTTTATCATTAAATAGCTGCATTTTAAGTGGATTTTAAAATTGGAATGTAAAGTGCAAAAGTCCAACTTATCCAAATGGCTGTGGTGAGAAAAAAAAAACTGTAGAATGACTGGACATGATGCAGTCTACCAATTTTAAACATTTGGTTAGATGATTGTGTCTTGAGATGACAGCACCTTACAAACTCCTTCTGTAGTTCATTTAATGCACATGAACACATATGCAATATACTGTAAGTAAAATATTGCTAATATATGCTAGCACACCACACTTCTTCATTAAAAGGAGAGTTCACCCAAAATATAATTTACTCACTGTCATGTCATCCCAATCTCATATGACTGACTGGCTGTTAAGCTCCAAAAACAAAACGAAAACCCCCATAAAATTACAATTTTACCATTCATTAGTTCTCAATAGAAACAGGCTGAAATTTTACCCATTATTCAGTGATAATCCTACCGTCCATTGAGCTGTTAACTCAAGAACCACGGTGACCAGATCAGTCATTGAATTCATGAACAAATCAGTCTCGTTAAAGATTCACTTCGTTGAAAAGAACACAAAAAAAACACACAAAAAGAGTGATTCAATCACCTATACAGTTGTCAAGTTTAACTTTCAGTCAGTTCCTCACATAAAGTTACTGCATGGTGAATCACTTATTTATTTATTGTTTTAATAAATGTATACAGGTTTTATAATATTATTATATAATAATTCTAATATTATTATATTTCTATATAAGCCTTGTATGTGTTTTGCTATACATTCTATTAAATAAATAAATGCTAATTATATTAATAAATATTATATTATATTATATTATATTATATTTATTCATTCATTCATTTTTGGAGCTACTGTGAACAGTAAAAATTCTTCACAAATATTTATTTTTCTCTTCCACAAAAAATAAATAAATAAAAATAATAATAATATCCGCATACAGGTTTGTAAGAACATGAAGGTAAGTAAATAATGAATTTTCATTTCGAGTCAACTTTTTCTTCCAAATCTTTTTAACGTTAATATTATTTTAAAGGTAAATGCTGAACAGGCTACCTGGCACCCGGTGCCGCTTCTCCATCCAGATGTAACAGTTGTTCTGAGCTACGCCCGTCTGAGAGTCCAGGAAGGGCATGCGTACGTTGCGCTCCGCACACAAGCGGGCATTGTAGCTGCGACAGTGCTCAATGGCCTCCCTGTAGAACTGGTCCCCGAGCCTGAGGAAGACACATTTTTTTGGTGAGGAAGCCTGGCTTTAGCATAAACCATGCCAGTCCATATAGTGTGAATCAATAAAAAGAGATTCTGAGCAGTGCCACTTTCAACTAATAATTAATAGTATCCAAATACCTCATTGCAGGCTAAACTTCCATACATTAGTCAGACTATGAAGACGTTAAGTTTTAAAGAACCTGCTTTGGAAAAGATAGGGCTATTTTTGTTGGCTAATACCATTGCAGATCGATACAGCTTCAAGTGTTTTGTGCTGTTGTGTTGAGCCTCTGGGACATGCTTTCTTTTCACAATTCACTTTCCCACAGACTTACAGTGTCATCCATGACATTCTCTAGGTAGTCAAAAGGCACAGAGATGTGACTACCAACTTCCAAATTGAAAGACAGAAGAGACACTTGACCTGAGCCAGCCTGCATGGCTTCTCTCCCCATACCTGCCTCCTGTCTCGATTAGATCACTCTTCTCTGGACTAGAGGATACACAGATATGTGAGGAATGCTGGGCTGGACAAAGAGGAGTATTCCAACTCAGCATGGTGACACAAAGAGCCTCAGTGTTTAGAGGGAGCAGAAGAGAAAAGAGCAGGCAGGTATGAAAAGCAAAGGTCTGAGAAAGACAAATGAGACAACTACCATTTGATAGCCTAGTCTACTCCCAAAAGTAGGTTTGAGAATGGAAAACCAGTTCTTATTCAGAACCATTTCCATTAAAATAATACTGTTACCGTTCTGGAACGTCTGTAAATATGAACAGAAAACAGTTCATATTACTCATATCATTCCTCTTTGGAATGATTAAAGAGTATGAGAATGAGAATCTCTTTCTTTCTTACAAAAAAATCGAAACATATTTTGAAAAACAATGGAGTTCACTGTTGTTTTGGACAAGTGCTGTCACGATGTCAGATTTTCACTACACAATTATCCTGGCTAAAAGATTTGACAATAGCGATATTATTGCCATATATAGAAATTCTGAGGAAAAATGCTATCACCAATGCTATTTGTTTTTTGTTTTTTTGGCCAATGAATAACACTCAAAATATGCGTGTATGGAGGTAGAGAGAGAGTTTGTTAGTGTAACCATACCTATACATAGGATAGGAATAGGAAAATCCTGCAGGATTTTTACAGGATTCAAAAAACTCCCACTTGTTTTCCGTTTCCGTTTTGTTTTCCATGATGGGTGGTAACCAGTGTTACAATACCACCACCTGCTTAGTTGGAGTATCAACCTGTTTTCAAATTTCAAATACTAATACAAAATTAGTTATTTACAATATTACTGTATGTGTAGTATTAACACAAAGTCATTATTTCACTTTTAAGATATCACAGTCAACACCGTTATATTGCAACACCCCTATTTTGGACCCCATTGTCTTTCACTATTTCAACTGTTTTTGTACAAACACTCTTCAAAATATCGTTGTGTGTGTGTGTGTGTGTGTGTTCCACAAAAGAAAGTAAGTCATATAGGTTTAAAAACGACATTAGGGTGAGTAAATGATGATAGCATTGTCATTTTTGGCTTTTTTTTCTTTGTCACAAGTGACATGCCACACTGATAGTATATATATATATACAAAGTACTGTATGTGTTTAGGTGATATAACAATTGCTAGATGGAATAAATATGAATTTCATTGTTCTGTTGTCAAAACATCATCCATTCTTTCTGAAATTACTAAAATAATCATTAATAAAAATAAGAAACCAGAATATATTTGAAATCAAAATAGAAACCAGAATGATTTCCAGTCTCTACCAAAAAAAAACACTGAAAACAGTATTATCTCCCAAATCAGCTGTTGAATTCTTGATTCTTTTCGTCATTCATCTTGAAAATCTCCAGATCTACATTTCTTCCTTCCTCCAGCATTCACCATATTCCACCCTTTTTCCTGGGCTTCCTGTGAGCATTATTTCCCTGAAACGTGAAAAAAATGCCTGCGCTATCAGCTGGAGACTGCAGGAGTTATTATGTAAGTTGCAGTGACAGAGGCCCGCATTAGAGCGCCCACGACCAGCGCGAAAGCCGCTATCACCATAATCATCAACATGCTCCACTGGACTAAACTGCCCTGATGGCTCTCAACTCAAGTTCCCTCTCAGAGTCGATCTATAACTACTTTTCAGCACCTTAAACAAAACCATAACGGCCCCTAGAGATGACAAGTGCTTATCAATGAGCGGCTGATGATGACGGTGTCTATCAGCACCATCTTAAGGAGAGAGCTTGTGTGAGGACACCACGCTTCATACAGCCTCCCCCATACAAAACCTCTACTATAAACATACCGTGTGTTCACGGCCTCCCGTATTACACTCGAGGCAAGGACTCTGGTTAACAGAGTGGAGCAGTTATGTAAACAGTTCGACTGGTGTGTTGGAAGACACGTATTCTCTCTGCCACCTCCCTGGAGGCACGGATAAAGAGAGCCTCTTGAAGGTCGTTGAGATCTTCACTCTTTTAATGTCAATTAGTTATGGTCAGGAAACAGAAATGTGACTTTGGTCAAGTAAAATCCTTTCAATTTGAAAGCGAAAGGTTAAAGCTGGGTTTCTCACAGTCTATGTGAGCTCACCAAAATTGTGGGATGGTATGACACTGGAATGTGTAAACATTCAGCTAGGTGTCATAACAGGGCATTATGGATTTCAATTCTTCTGTGAGGTTTTAAAGACGTAGACCAGTGCAAAACATCTACAATGCACGTTGAATGGAAAAAGAAATGGCAACTAATTATTTTAATGGCTTGATTAATAATTATAAAATGTATTAAATATTAAGTGTCTGATAAACAAAATCCAAATTTTTTTTATTGAATTATTGCAATAAAAATTAGACAATAACAATGAATAATCATTATA
>NW_015642820.1:0-5901 GCF_001515625.1 Sinocyclocheilus rhinocerous
GAAAAATTAAAAACCGAAAGTTCACTCAAACAGCGCGAATTTGAATTTGAACAGAAAAGGTTGGAAGCTGAAAAATCTGTGCGGGATTTTGATTTACAAGTGGAACGTTTAAAATTGGTAAAGGAAGGAAAACTATTCTCAGAGGGTAGTGAGAGAGCTGTAAATGTGTCGGGTAGTTTTGACTTGGCGGGTAATTTAAGACTGCTCCCTAAGTTTAATGAACATGACCCTGATGTTTTTTTTTTTTTTTTTTTAATTTGAGACTATAGCCTGAAGAAGGGAATTGGCCAAATGCGGTTCGAATTGTTCTGCTTCAAACTGTGATTACAGGCAAAGCCCAGGAGGCATATGCAGCTCTTACAATGGAGGACAGAAGGGACTATCATAAAGTTAAAACTGCGATCCTAAAAGCCTACGAGTTAGTTCCTGAAGCGTATCGCCAGCATTTTAGGAACTGGAGAAAAAGTGATCGTCAAACACATTCTGAGGTGGTAAGAGAAATTGTTTCGCACTTTGACCGTTGGTGTATTGCTGCCAATGTGGACAATTTTGAGAAGTTATGTGACTTGATAATTTTAGAACAGTTTAAGAACGTTGTGCCAGAGCATATTGCTACTTATATAAATGAGAGAAAAGCAAAGGATGCGACTGAAGCTGCGGTCTTGGCAGATGACTATATGTTGACACATAAAAAAAATATTCAGAGAAGATAAGTCAAGCCATAATTACGGTAACGTCGGTGAATTTAGGGGTGTATCAAAGAAATATGAACAACCCTATTTTTCAAAGTTTGACAAAAGTTATCGTGTGAGAACTGACCGAGACTTGGTGTGCAATTACTGTTTTAATATGGGACATTGGAAAAATAAATGTCCTGTTTTGGCTGCGAAAAAAGACCAAGCCAAATGCCAATTATGCTTCTCCGGCATTAGTGACTATGGTTACAAGAGCTTCTAATGAATTGGAATGTGCTGCTTTTACGGAGACGGAAGACGTGCTGCGTGAATCAAGAGTTGATCTTATAAAACACTTTACTCCTTTTATCACTCAGGGTTTTGTTTCTTTGATTAATTCTGAGGATAGAGTCCCAGTTAAAATCTTGAGGGATACAGGGGCTTCGGAATCGTTTATTCTGGAATCTGTCCTGCCCTTCTCTGACAAAACGAGTGAAGGGAGAAATGTTTTGATCAAAGGAATTGGACTACAAACTCTTTCTGTTCCTTTGCACAGAGTGAAGCTGACCTCTGAGTTGGTCTGTGGGGAAGTAACTCTGGGAGTAGGTCCAGATTTGCCTGTGGATGGGGTTACGGTAATACTTGGAAATAACTTGGCTGGAGGCAGAGTTTGGTGAGATGTAACTCCACCCCCTGTGGTAGTGTCCACACCATTGATTGAAGAATTTGATCCACTAAATCAAGAGTTTCCTGAGGTTTTCACAGCGTGTGTAGTAACTCGTTCAATGAGTTGTGATGCTTCTGTTGAAGAGAAAGATGTTTTAAAGTGTGTTGTGCCTGGTTTGTCTGCTCTTCCTTTTATTTCTCATAGGGAGTTGGTGACTGCACAACAAAATGATACTGGGTTACAAAAATAGTTTGAAGATGTTATTTCAGCTGAGGAGGTAAGGAGTGCTGTCAGTGGATATTTCCTCCAAGATGAGCTACTCTTAAGGAAGTATGTGCCTTGTAAGAAAGGTTTGATGGAGGAATCTGTAAATCAGGTGGTGGTGCCAAAGCCATTCCGAGAGGCAGTAATGAAAGCTGCACATGGGGAAGTAGCAGGTAATCTGGGAGTAAATAAAACTTATGATCGAATTTTGCATCAGTTTTATTGGCCTTGTTTGAAGAAGGACATTTCTGCCTTTATTAAAACGTGTCATGTATGTCAGTTAACAGGAAAGCCCAATCAGCCTTTGAAACCAGTGCCTCTTTGTCCTATAACAGTCACAAGTAAGCCCTTTGAGCATTTAATAATTGATTGCGTGGGTCCATTACCTACGTCCAAATCAGGTAATGTGTACATGTTAACAGTGATGTGTCAAGCTACTCGGTATCCAGCCGCCTATCCTATTAGAAAGATTACTACTAAAGCAGTTGTTAAGGCTTTAACCCAATTTATTTCTATCTTTGGGATACCTAAAACTATTCAGAGTGATAAAGGGACGAATTTCACTTCACGAATGTTTGCGGATATTTTGAGGGTGCTTAAAGTAAAACACAATCAATCAACTGCGTATCATGCTCAAAGTCAAGGGGCCCTTGAGCGATTCCATCAAACATTGAAATCATTGTTGCGTTCTTATTGCGTTGAGTTGAATCGTGATTGGGAGGAGGGACTACCTTGGTTGCTGCTTTCAGCCCGAGAGGTTCAGCAAGAGAGTTTAGGGTTTAGCCCAAACGATCTAGTTTTTGGTCACCGAGTGCGTGGTCCACTTTCTGTTTTGCGGGAGGGATTGGTGGAGGAAGATCCGCCACAAGATTTGTTAGAATATGTAAATGGTTTTCGTAGGCGCTTATTTTTGGCTGGAATAACTGCTCAGAAAAATTTTGTTGGAGCACAAAATAAAATGAAAAGCCACTTTGATAGACGTGCAGAGTGTCGGGTTTTTACACCGGGTGATCAAGTGTTGGCTTTGTTGCCTTCACCAGGATCTCCTTTTTGTGCACGATTTACTGGCCCGTACACCGTTCTTCGTAAAATGTCTGACCTAAATTATCAAATTGCAACTCCAGATCGGCGGAAGGTTAGGCAATGTTTTCATGTGAATTTACTTAAGCCTTATCATTCCCGTAGATCAGAAACTCAAGTGATTAATCCTGTTACTGTAGCTTCTGTTTCACTTGATAATTCTCAATCTCTTTTTGTAGGAGGAGAGGAGGATATGGTTGTCCCTGAGGATTGTGTGTTACTTCCTAGGTTAAAGAATTCGGAAACCCTTCAGAATTTGGATTCTTTGCTCTCACATTTGTCAGTTACAAAGGTTCGAATTAAAAAAATTGGTACTTGAGTTTCCTAGTTTGTTTACAGATGTACCATCTCGTACACATTTGATCCAGCATGATGTAGAGGTGGGAGAGGCTCGGCCCATTCGTCAGCGTTTTTACAGGGTTCCTATTAGTAAGCGGCAAATATTGGACTCTGAAGTGCAGTATATGCTTGAGAATGGAATAGCTGTTCCTTCATCTTCTAGTTGGGCCTCACCATGTTTATTGGTAAAGAAATCAGATTCTACATACCGATTTTGTACTGATTATCGCAAGTTAAATTCTATTACTAAACCTGATGCTTTTCCACTTCCTCGAATGGAGGATTGTGTGGATCAGGTGGGTGCAGCGAAATTTGTAAGCAAATTGGATCTCTTAAAGGGATATTGGCAAGTGCCATTAACTCCTCGCGCTCAAGAACTAACTTCGTTTATTACACCATCCGGGTTATATTCGTACTCTGTGATGAGTTTCGGTTTGAGAAATGCCCCCGCTACCTTCCAGAGGTTGATGAATAAAGTGGTATTTGGTCTGGAGGGTTGTGCGGTGTATTTGGATGATGTAATTGAGAATGGAATAGCTGTTCCTTCATCTTCTAGTTGGGCCTCACCATGTTTATTGGTAAAGAAATCAGATTCTACATACCGATTTTGTACTGATTATCGCAAGTTAAATTCTATTACTAAACCTGATGCTTTTCCACTTCCTCGAATGGAGGATTGTGTGGATCAGGTGGGTGCAGCGAAATTTGTAAGCAAATTGGATCTCTTAAAGGGATATTGGCAAGTGCCATTAACTCCTCGCGCTCAAGAACTAACTTCTTTTATTACACCATCTGGGTTATATTCGTACTCTGTGATGAGTTTCGGTTTGAGAAATGCCCCCGCTACCTTCCAGAGGTTGATGAATAAAGTGGTATTTGGTCTGGAGGGTTGTGCGGTGTATTTGGATGATGTAATTGTATTTAGTGATACTTGGGAACAACATTTGGTTCGTCTTCGTGCGCTGTTGAGTCGTTTAGTGCAGGCATCACTTACAGTTAACCTGGCAAAGTGTGAATTTGCCAAGGCTACAGTAAAATATTTAGGTAAGGAAGTGGGACAAGGTGAGGTGCGTCCTATTCAAGCTAAGATTTTGGCTATACAAAGTTTTCCTCCACCCTCAACAAAAAAGGAGCTAATGCGTTTCTTTGGTATGGTGGGGTATTATCGAGGGTTTTGCCCTAATTTTTCCACTGTTGTGTCCTCCATGACTGACTTGCTTAAAAATTCTGTTAAGTTTGTTTGGAGTGAAAAATGTCAAAGCTTTTGACAACGTTAAACGGTTACTAACAACTGCTCCTGTCCTAGCTGCCCCTAGGCTGGATAAGTCATTTAAAATGCAAGTGGATGCAAGTCCGGTTGGTGCTGGAGCTGTTTTATTGCAAACTGGTGTGACTGGACTTGATCACCCTGTTTGTTTCTTTTCCCGTAAGTTTAATACCTATCAGAGGAACTATTCTGTAATTGAGAAAGAAGCATTATCCTTAATCTGGGCTCTTCAGTACTTTGATGTTTATGTGGGGGGAGGATTACCTCTGGAAGTTTACTCTGACCATAACCCGTTAACTTTTTTGCATTCCTTACAGTGCCCAAGTCAGCGGTTAATGCGTTGGATTCTATTTTTGCAGCCTTACAGCTTGACCTGCAGGTGATTGGATGACGTGGTGCTGCACCTGGACTAAATCAACTGGTCTTAAAAGGGACTTGCAGGAACAATGAGAGGAGAGAGGAATAGTTGTTTGTTGGCGTTGGTGCATGAGTCTGCCAGAGAACTCACGGGACGTAGAGGTTATGGGAGTTCGCCGTTGCATTGGAGAAGTTTCTGCCTTGATTCATCTCCCTCTAAATTGGACGTTTGGTTTTGAGTTTTGTTATTGATGTTTGCTTGGACTGATGTCATTGGTATACCTTACAGATACTTCCTGACATACTGACTTTCATTTACACTGACTACATTACATGTTTATTTTACTTTGTAAATAAATTTGTGTTAAGCAGTGGTTTTGTGCGGCATCTCCCTGGCTTTTGTTGCGATCTGAGAATAGTAATCGTAACAGCTAGGTATTGTTTATTGTTTGTACATAACATTTCGCTTTATTTACTGGTGTTATTTATTATTATTATGAATGTATGCGGTTTGTGCTTATCTGTGTTTAACCTAAACTACAACGTAACATTAATGTAGACCTACATACCGGTATCTAAATATGAGCTTATAATTTTAAGCTATATAGACCTACCACATTACCCTCCACTAGATGTAGAATGAGCAGCAATAAAGCATTTTATAATACTAATGTGGATATTTTGGTGAAAGTAACTCAAAAGTAGTGTAACGCATTACAATTCAGAGACAGTAATATTGTAATGTAACTAATTACTTTCAAAAGACAGTAACTAGTAATATATAATGTATTACATTTTGGAAGTAACTTGCCCAACACTGGCTGTGGTCACGAAAAACATGCATTTTTAAGCTTTGCGGTTTAAAAAAAGTGATTTTAAGCCATTGAAATGCAGTCAGCAGCAAAAGAGAATTAATTTCGCTATATGCGCTCATTTCGCTATAGACTGTGCTCCTAAAGCACAGGAGTAGTGAACGGAATTATTGTTGCCACTTTATAGGCCTTGAGCGGTTAAATACAAACACTTGTATGTGTCAAAATGCCTGTCTTTGCAAGTATCCTTGTAAACACAGTAATTAATGTCTTAAAGGGGTCATATGATGCTGCTAAAAAGAACATTATTTTGTGTATTTGGTGTAATGAAATGTGTTTATGCGGTTTAAAGTTAAAAAAACACATTATTTTCCACATACTGTACATTATTGTTTCTCCTCTATGCCCCGCCTTTTTGAAACGCGTCGATTTTTACAAAAC